>NW_024112338.1:0-89142 GCF_003073215.2 Triticum urartu | reverse complement strand
AATATCATCCGGAGAAGGGAAGAAAAGAATAATGACAATTTCGATGGACGTTGGTCTATGATGTTTAACATGATTATCGAGAGCCTCAATTTGAGAGAAATTGAGCTTACCGGTAGACAGTTCACATGGGCCAATTCGTTACCTGTTCCGACTTATGAAAAGCTGGACAGGGTACTTGCTAGTGTGGAGTGGGAACAAAAGTATCCGTTGGTGTCGGTTCATGCGATGCAAAGAGCGATCTCGGATCATACACCACTCCTTTTAGATTCGGGAGAGGCTACCCATGTTGCAAACAAAAATTCTTTCTCCTTCGAACACAGTTGGTTTGAGCGAGAAGGATTTATGGAGATGATTGCACGCGAATGGGCTAAGCCGGTTACGGGAAGGACACATGTTGAGAGATGGCAAAATAAGATTAGACACCTACGACAATTTCTGAGAGGATGGGCCAGGAATGAAAGTGGGATTTATAAGCAGAAAAAAGAATACCTAACGCAACTCATCGAGGCACTCGATGTTAAGGCTGAAACCACTCTTCTTTCTGTGAACGAACATCGTACCAAGTCCGAGGCTGAGCAAGGCCTACGTGCTCTCCTCAGAGAGGAGGAACTCAAATGGGCTTTGCGCGCGAAAATGCTTAAGGTTGTAAAAGGGGACGACAACACACAATTTTTCCATATGGTTGCAAATGGTAAACATAGGAAGAAGAAAATCATACAGCTTGAACACGACGAGGGAACAATAGTGGGACATGAAAATTTGAAACATGTGTCTCTTTGGACCTCCCAATACTTCCACGGTGTCTCTTGATGAGTCTGTGATTGATGATATACCTCAATTACAGGCAGCGGAGAATGAAATTCTCTCTGCACCGTTTACTGAAAAAGAAGTTCTTTTGGCCATAACTCAAATGAAGCCGAATAAAGCACCGGGACCAGATGGGTTTCCAGCTGAATTCTATAAGAAATGTTGGCATATCATTAAAGATGATCTTATGCCTATGTTTCATGACTTTTTTGATGGCCATTTGGAGTTGTTTCACCTAAACTTTGGTACGATTACGTTATTACCAAAAAAGAATGAGGCAGTCCGGATAGAACAATTTCGACCCATTTGCCTACTGAATGTGAGTTTTAAAATCTTCACAAAGGTTGGAACCAATAGATTGACACAAATTGCTCACTCAGTGGTTCAACCTAGTCAGACAACATTCATGCCGGGACGACACATACTCGAGGGAGTAGTTGTCTTACATGAAACGCTTCATGAGATTCACTCGAAGAAACTAGATGGGGTTATACTAAAAGTGGATTTCGAGAAGGCTTATGATAAAGTAAAATGGCCTTTTCTTCAGCAGGCAATGCGCATGAAGGGTTTTAGTGAAACCTGGAGGCACCAAGTGGATACTCAAGTCCAGAATGGTAGTGTCAGTATTAAGGTGAACGATGACATTGGTCATTATTTCCAGACGCATAAGGGGTTGAGACAAGGGGATTCCATGTCACCCCTTCTGTTCAATATCGTGGCAGATATGTTGGCCGTCATTATTGGCAGGGCCAAGCAACATGGTCAGGTAGAGGGTCTGTCTAGTTCCTCATCTAGTTGATGGAGGAGTGTCCATTCTACAATATGCTGATGACACTATTCTTTCATGGAACATGACATGGCTAAGGCACGTAACATGAAACTTATCTTATGTCTCTTCGAGCAATTGTCTGGCTTAAAGATCAATTTCCATAAGAGCGAGGTGTTCTGTTTTGGGAAGGCCAAAGACGAGGAACATACTTACAGACAATTGTTTGGATGCGAATTAGGTGCTTTACCGTTCAGTTATTTGGGTATTCCGATTCATCACCGTAAATTATCCAATAAAGAATGGAAATGTATTGAAGAACGAATTGAAAAAAAACTCATCTGCTGGAAAGGCAAGTTGGTGTCATATGGAGGTCGATTAGTTGTGATCAACTCAGTACTAACTAGTATGCCAATGTTTTTACTTTCGTTCTTCGAAATTCCGAAAGGGGTCCGAAAGCGACTTGATTTCTTTAGATCTCGATTCTTTTGGCAGTCTGATGAGGCCAAGAGGAAATACCTTCTCGCGCGATGGGATATACTTTGTCGACCTAAAGACCAAGGGGGTCTCGGTATTGAGAACTTGGAAATTAAGAATAAATGCCTTATGAGCAAATGGTTGTACAGGTTAGGGACAGAGCCGGAGGGCATGTGGTCTCAAATTCTGTGCAATAAGTATTTGCACACGAAAACTCTAGCCCAGACTACCATCAGACCAACTGATTCACCTTCTGGAAGGGACTTATGAGAACGAAGGATATGTTCTTTCGTAGGGTCAAATTCTTGGTTGGCAATGGGATGTCAACAAGATTTTGGGAGGATACATGGTTAGGAGAGACACCTTTGGCCTTACAATATCCTACCCTTTACAATATTGTGCAACGTAAGGAAGATTACGTAGGTATCGTCCTTCAAACTATTCCCTTGAATATCCAGTTCAGACATACGTTAGTGGGTGCGAGATGGACAGCCTGGATGCACTTGGTTCGGAGGTTGATTCAAGTTCGACTCTTCGACGTGTCGGACTCTACACAATGAAAGTTAACTAAAAATGGGATACTTACGGTGAAATCCTTTTATACGGATTTGATTAATTCTGGCCCCCTCTCAAGGTCACTTCATATATGGAAGGTTAAGGTTCCATTGCGGATTAAATTTTTTATGTGGTTTGTCCACAAACAAGTAATACTCATGAAGGACAACTTACTTAAGAGGCGATGGGTAGGCAACTCGCGGTGTTGTTTTTGTGCTTAGGATAAGACAATACAACATTTATTTATTGAATGCCCACTTGCCAAGTTACTTTGGAGAACGATTCATATAGTTTTTAATATTAATCCCCCAGTAGATATTGCGTCTTTGTTTGGGACGTGGTTAGCTGGGGTTGAACAGATTACGGCAGCTCGTATTTGGATTGGAATATGTGCGTTACTATGGGCTATATGGAACTGCAGAAATGATATGATTTTTAACAGACAACACAACTTAACTTTTTTGCAGGTTATCTTCAGAGCTACAGCTTGGATTCGTACGTGGTCCTTACTCACTCCTATGAACTCCAGGGAGTCTTTGGTTACTGGGTGCAACCAATGGGAGATAGTGGCTCGGGCTATATTCAACCGGTTCGGATGACGTTCGCATAACAGGATAGACGGCTAGAGAGCTTGTCCTTATTATCACCGTATCGGTTGTTGTTAGGCCATTTCTATTTTTTCAGATTTATATGCTTCGCTTTTGCTCCGTTTGCGAGCTGTAAGACCTTTTGAGGATACGTTCTGGATTTTTAATAAAAGGGCCGCATGCATCGTCATGATGCAGAGGCCGGGGGTTTTACCTCCATTTCCAAAAAAAATGTGGTAAACAAAGAAAGACGTGCATACCTTCATAATGGGCATCTAGTCATTTGCGTTTGATGCTGCTCAGTTGCTGCTCAAGACATCTGGGGAGCTTCTTTATAGCAGGACAACCTTTAATTGCAAGCTCTTGGAGAAATCTGTATGCTTGTAGTTCATTCGGTAGGGATGCCAGGGTACTGCAGCTAACAAGCTGAAGGTCTTCCAGCGATGCGGGGTGCAGAGACTCCAGCGACTTCAACCCACTGGTCCTCCGAATGTCCAGTCTCTTGAGGGACGTGGGTAGACGGAGAATGCCTCCCAACATGCCAATTGAGGGACGCCCACACCAATCGCTTCTCCTGCAACTGTATAGCATGTGTAGGAGTTAAAAATTGAGGTAACGTGCACATAAAGCAGAGTTATTCAGCTAGAAAAGCACAGGCATACATCATTGTCAGGTTACACAGCTGAATTCTGCTTCCTGACCCTCCTGATTCACACATCTGGCACATAGATGGGTGTGCCTCATAAGTCGTGTGAATCAGATCAGAGAAAAGACAGACGAACAGGATTGGTAACTTATAAATTGACTGGAAGGGCAGACTGGATGCCATCAGTGTACAGCTTGCACCAGTTGGTTGGTGCGCTACCCCTCGATCTGAATGTGAGTAGAAAATTCAAACACCTCATGAAGTGTCATTTTGATATACTAAAGTGCATTTCAGCAGGAAAAGCACAGAATAAGTACTTGCATGTCCTTAAGAACTCTGACATTTTGGGTCTGCGCATACTATTATCAGAGATTAGGGGCACATATTTTCAGAATTAGCACAAATTAGGCAGCGCAACAACATATTTGTTACACTGATTAGCAGAGTCCTCATGCTAAGAAAATGTGGAACCATCATATTAATGGCTAGCTAGGATCATATTTGCAACCTGGGAACTTGGTACGCTCGGTCCAACACGCCTGGTGAAAGCATATTTCCTCTGATATGCACATATGAACTGATGTGACTGCTACAAAACAGAAGAGGCAGTGAGATATAAGGATGATTGGAGGCAGTGACTGAATCTGGATATTGCTCCAGTTCACCCAGCGGACAAACTTCATAGGAGCTCTATTCTCGGACATCGGAGAGAAACGAAACTTCCACGCAAAATTGCTTCAACTTCTCAGACATAGAGCGGCGTAGGCAAAAATTTGATGAGTCTTTTAAGTAACATCCACAGAAAGCACATAGTAGTAATTCTGCTAGCAAAGCACAAACGTACTCCCTCCGTTCCGATTTACTCGTCGTGGTTTTAGATCAAGATTTGAACTAAAACCACGACGAGTAAATCGGAACGGAGGGAGTATACATTAGGGTCTGTCAGTCTAGACAAGTGAATTCTGCTTCACTTCACGCAGCTGGGTGCAGATGGGCGCGCCCCTTAAATTCACGTGAATCGAATCGCACCCGACGAGACGAGGAGCTCGGAGACCTTCTCGTGGAGACCATCTGCGACTGAGAGGGATGTAAAACGGGAGGTCAGAAGAGGAAACATGAGAGGTTGGGGGTGGGAAGGGAAGGAGGGGAAGGGGAACGAGTGGTGGCGGCGGTGGAGGGGGCGAGATGGGGGCTTGGATGGCGAGCGGCGTAGCCGATGGGGCTCGGGAGAGCCTGCGCCGGCGAGCGGCCGTGGTCCGGCCGGCGAGGAGGACGAACAAGGGAGAGGAGGACGCAAGATCCGCGAAATGTGGGCTGGGCTTGTGGATTTGGTGGTCTCAGAAAAGAAAAAAAACTGCGGTTATGCTGGGCCTAATCACTCACTCCAGGCTCTGGGCCTCACTCACCTAAAACAAAGGCTGTGGGCCTCACTCACCTAAAAAAGCTGTGGGCCCCACTACCAGCGTCATCTGTCGTTCCCCTCATAGCCTAAAAAAAACTATCATTCCCCTTGTTCTCTCTCAAAAAAAATACTATCATTTCCCTCAAAGAGAAACGGCATCTACCCTTCTCGCCCCCAAGAGATGGAGGAACCCCGGGACCGTTGCATAGTTTGCATAGCATGTAGAATAGCTTCTCTCTCTTAGTTTTATGTGTCCTTAACGACAATGGCTGGACGGCGAAGGCGATGCCGCGTGGAGTCATGATGGTCTCTCGGCTCCATTTTTGTTCCGATTAGGCGTTCCCACATAACCTTGGAGAGCTAGCGGTGTTTTGGTTCCTCTAATTTCTATCGCATCAATATCAGTCTTTGGAATTGGGTCATGGGTCAACTAAAATGGGTTTGTCCTTCTTTCTTCTTACCGATCTTCTCCTCCTAGTTCATCGTGTCTCCTTATTCCTCAAGGTGTATCGGCTCTGCAAACATATTGTATCCACCTCATGTCCTCGCAACTAAAATATCAGCAACTTTCATCCTATCGCAGTAACAATATCTATTTTCAAGAACCTGCCATCCTTGAATTTAATACTGCCTCCGGTCCTTTTCAGTCTGCATATAAGTTTTATCTGAAGTCAAAGTATCTCTACTTTGACCAAACTATAGAAAAATGCATTAACATTCACAATGCCATATCATAGTGTTACATTCATTATGAAATGTAGTTTCATAGCATATATACTTGGTATTATAGATGTTGTTATTGTTTAATATAAATTTGATGAAACTTTATAAAGTTCGACTTGACACAATCTAATACGCGGAGTAAAAATGACCGGATGGGATACCAAGTTAATCGCCCGATGTCAAAATTAATTGCATGACCCGGTACAACTCTTCTGTTTACAGTTCACATAAATTGCATGACCCGGTATCACTTTACTGTGAAAGAACACCACCTTCAGCTCCTCATTTACAAACTTAGAACCCATTTGGACCACATAAATTTCACAATATGTTTGCTGCATTTCACATGAAACCATGATTTTGTACATAAAGAATTACACTGTTTCATCCTCATCACTACACAACATTAATTAGATCACCAGAATACCTCCCACTGCCCTTTTTTGGAAAAATACACAGAATACTGATTGACCTTAAAGAATGAAGGAAGCCATATGTTGCTGCATGAGCAGGAAAAGTAGCCTTCATTTAAAAAAGAAGCCGAAAGTACTAGAGTGAAAAATATTATAAGTACGGAAGCTGGATATCACCAGCAAGGTGGAGAAGTGGGAGAAAAATGGTCAAATGCGGTTATCAATCTTTTGATATGCAAGCAAGTAAGCGAGCGGGTGTTTGAGCTATCTTTGTGTGATCAGAACAGATCCATGTCCAATCATTAGTCTTAATATCATCTTCACAGTACTAGGGACTCCCGGATACTAAGAGCGCTTAATAATTTTATAATTAGGCGGAGACATGTTTCATTACCTGCAAATAAATGAGTATGCATGACGAGATTTTATTTCATTTTCTTTGCAACTTAAGCATATCTATTCTACCATAACTACAAGCACCAAACATCAGAGTGCCCACAAAGTGAAAACCGAAGGTTTAAACAAAACTGCTTTCAACCTTGAGTAAAAGGAATGTTTCTCTCTCCATGTACCACTCTCTACCGACTACTCCCTACACCAGGAAACTATGAAGCCAGCTGTGACGAGAGAAGCTTAGATGAGGGACTTGGATGTAAATTCATGTGGAGGAGAACGTGGTAGAGTCGATGATGCTGAGGACTAGTGTTGTCACTACCACATTCATTCAGACTTGGCGCATGACCATAAAATTCATTGTAACTAAGCAGTCATCGTGTAGGGATGTTTTCCCAAGAGCTACCAAGATCACCGCAGCTCTGAACTCCAGTACCATCACTGTAGTCTCCGTGAAATGGCAATCCAACTTCAAGTGGACAAGGCAAGACACGCCATTGCCAGTGATTTTCAGCTCATTTTCCCTCCACCCCTTTGACTCTTACGTTTTTGTTTTCCTCCAATATTTTAGATGGACTGAAGTTAAAGACGTAAACAAATCTGAACACATACCACACTCACTTTAACATCCTGGGGCAGTATATATATAGGACTTCTATGCATCTCTAATCTATTCAGCACTTCTTATGAAGCAAATATATCATGAGCGTGTGATTTATCATTCAAGAATCGTTCATCATGACATTTTTAGCATGTGAGTTGACTGCAGAATGGTGTGACCGTACCATTCTACTTGCATGTCTAGTTTCCCATATCTTGCCGAAAACGAAGTGAAGGGAAATATCGTGTGTGGTTGGAGGGAACTCACGTCAAATGAGTGAGAGATGTCCATAAATGAGTGGGTGGTGGAACGACAATAGCCTTTTCAAACAATAACCTTCATGTAGTCAAAGAACTTATTATGCATGTTACACTAGTTTCAGTTATACTTACTATCACTTGGCGCCAAATAAAAACATAGTTCTCCAAAACCATTGCATCATGTAAGAATTGTGTGAAATGGTAATTGATACGATTTAAATTTTCGGGTCCCTTTATTGATCAGCGTATCATAGCGAAGAAACCTAGAAGAAAACATTGGAGAAAGTGAGGCATAAAATGGGAAATTATTAATAGTAAGTGACTGTTGATGTACTAATGCACACCAGTTCTGAATAAATAGATGGACTTTTTCTTCTTTCTGCTCTTCAATATTTTCTTCTTCTGGAAGAGGCTAGCAGTCTTAACATCATGCTGGTCTGAGGGAAAAAAGGCATTTACTCTATTTGTTACATGATTTTTTGTAAATAAAAATAGCAAATGAGCCTACTGCAGCAGGAATCCAGATTCTTATTCTGAATATTGTCATCGAGAGAAACAAAAGGCTTGTTTTTGTGACAATAATTTATTCAATGAAAAGAGTACATGAGGCCCGGGTGGAGTAATATAAGTTAATTTGTCACGGATAGGGACTCTTGGATGTCAAAAACACCGTTAGAGTTAGAGTCATCGGGGAAAAACACTTGAGAGTGCTTACCACAGTTATAATTAGGATGAGACGTCTTTTATTACCAGCATTGAGTTATCTATTTTCTTCCAACTAAATATCTACTCTCCATAACTGCAGCTTCAAACAACAGAGTGCACATAGAATTAGAAGTAGAAGGGCCCATGCGTAATTCATGCCTTTCAAATGTTCATATAGAAAATATCCGTTCTGTCATGGATTTGCGCCTGCATAAATTATTTAAGAAAAATTACGATGATTGCGGTTGTCAAATTGTGATGTCCAAGTGAATGAGAAGAAGAGAGTAAGAGGGTGAGATGGAGAACAGAGTAGGTGAGAGTTGAGGCAATTCTCATTTCGTCAATAAGTAACGGAGTATGTGAGATTCACGTGCCCCTGGTAAACACACACACTCTTACAAGTGAGACCCTCGAGTCCAAAAACTCAGTGCACTAGATGATCTTCTTACGGATCATTCCTATGTTGTCTCTTTCTAGCTGTTAGGCCCTTCGTCATCGGTATCCTAGTACTCCTCTGCTCCTTATTCCCCTGGACTGGGATCTTGTTCGCCACCATAGCCATGGTAGAGAGCACAGCCTGACATGGACATTGCTCCATTTGGCTTCCTCAAAGTTATCATTATGGATATTGTCATGTCTACAAGAAGCAATCGCTTGGCAATTTGTTGCTTCAAAAACATCTTCTGGAATTATATGGGATTAGAGGTGTTCTGGTTGCATGGCAGGTGTTCTCCCGAAAGCTAGATTGGTCACTGAGATTCCTAGTTCCAGTTCCATCAGCATACCCTGCCAAAAGGTGAGCTCACATCGCTGTGGTTTTAGAGCTCTTTTTCCTTTCACCTTTTTGACTCTCACATTTTTGTTTTCCTCCAATATCTTAGATGGAATGAAGCTAAAGGCGGAAGCAAATCTGAATGCATATCACACTCACTTTGACATCCTAATTAAGGCAGGGGTATATATAAGACTTCTACACATCTGAACCCCTGTTGGCTCTTCTTATGAAACAAATACATTGTGAGCATGGGTTATGTGTTGAGAAGGTCATTCAGGAATCGTCAATCATGACATTTTTATTATGTGAGTAGACTGCAAAATGAAACGACCATTCGACTTGCATGTTTAGTTTCCAATCTCTTTCCAGGGAAATGTCATGTGAAAAATGGTCAAAGAAAACTCACAATTAAAGAATATATATCAGCTTCTAAACGAGCGAGTGGTTGAACGTCAAACACATCTGCAAACAGGCAAAGCCTGTATGATCCAACTAACCAACCTTCATGTAGTTATGCATGTCATAAATTCTGGTCATACGCCATCATAAGATTGGGAAGTAAGAACAGACAGTTTTCCAAGCTCATTGCATAATGAAAGATGCATGAAATGGATAGACTAATTTTTAGCGTATCATAGCAAAGAAACCTGCACAAAATGGGACATTATTCATAGTAAGTGACTGTCGTTGTACGAATGCACATCAGTTCGGAATAAAATGGTCTTTTTCTTCTCTCTGCTCTTCAGTGTTTTCTTCACTTGCAAGGACGTAGCAGTCAACATCATCATGGAATAAGGAAATAAGTGACACTTACTCCATTTGTTACATCAGTTGCTGCAGAAACTCCTAATGGACTTAACTGAACCAAAAGTACAGCTTCAAGGACTGATGAGTAAAAAAAATGCTTGGCATTGGCTTGACTAGCGTTTGGTTGGAAAAAATAAGAAAAACATGGAGGGTATATGTGCCCAGTTACTGCCCACCAGTCGCATAGTTTGCATGATCACCATGACATCGTTGCAATGTGCCCACCATCAGCTGCAATGAGGACTGCTTCCGGTGCACCAAAAAGCATCACTGCTAATATCTGATAGTTCGGTGGCTGAAAAACAGGTCGAAAACACGCTGGACTCAGCTGCACAGAGTGGCAATGCAGAACACAGATGACAATGTAAACGGAACAGTCTAACGTAAACTAGTATACAGCTACTGATACAGGCTGTAAAGAAACACATAATACTACTCCCTCTGTTCCATAATCATAGTACTCGGCCGGCCAGTGAAGTGGTACTTACTCAACACTTCTGACATAGCAATGTACACATTGTCAGAGGAGTGATGACAATGGAACCAAGTAAATGAGTTACAGTAAGAATGAAACAACGAAGCAGGTAAAGGAATCGCAGTTCCTCAAATAACACGTGCTGTGAACAAGTTAGGTCAATGTTTACTGAACTAACAAAATGACGCTGGAACTAGCATCATATCTCACAATTATGAGAGTAAACTGAAATTCATTCTGTCCCCAAGATCCGTAAAGACTACTTGTTACTTGTTGGCATCAGGGAATGCTTGCGGATCTTGAGTTCTGCAGTTATCAGCGATGTCAACCCACTGCAATCAATGCTGAATGTTGAGCCCCAGTTTAAATCAGTCTGCAACTACGCCTTGTGACCATGTTCCTGCCACTTCATCTTCCTCAATCAATCAAGGCATCATTCCACAGACATGTCAAAGAGGATCACATATATTTCAGACATTGACTGGTGACGAAATAATTAATAACACGATTAATTTCGAGATTAGCAGTCATATTGATCTAGTATGATCATGGTTTGCTAACAGCTTCAGTAAACAAACAACATGTGCTACCTAAGCTAGCCAATGCACAAGCATGAGCATGCTGAAATAGCATTACTTGGCATACGTGGTGATAAAGGCAAGGCGCAATATGCAACAAGATAAAAAAAATAAATATTTTTGGCCAAATAAAAATATATAATAAATAAAATTCGTATTTAAGCATGAGTGTACAGAGGCGAGTCCTATAGCTGGCTTGTACACATGATATAGGGTTAAGATTAGCCTGCTGTAAGACCGTACATGACTTAGGACATGCATTTAGCAGCGCAGCTTGGTGAAAACAACTAGTCAGATTAGCAAAGTTACTAGGGGCAGTATCGACATGCAGCTGCTAATGTTCATGTGCTTACTAGAGGCAGTATCGACACGTATATAATTTAATACACTTCATATAAGTTGCTAGTTACACAAGCTAGAGTAGTGGATGCTAATTAAGCTACCAACAGAGCAGACGCTTCAGGTTAGTCAGTTGAACAAACAGGTTATGGTCTCACGTTAACTAGCTGCTAGTACAGGCATTGCAGAGAAACAGGGCTCTCGGCCAGCACCTTCCCACGGCGATGGACTTTGTGGAGCATTACAAACGATATTGTAAAAACAGAGCACTGACTGACTAGAGGAGGATGCAAAGATAATAAATCCCCAAAATTATCCTGCCTAGTTTCTGTATGTTTCTGTATGCAAAACCATCAACGAAGTCTGAATTCGCCTAATCAGAAGTAATCAAACTACAATTCTCAATGACACCGTCAGTAAGTTCTACTGCTACTTTACCCGGAGTGAAACTAAAGTCAGTTGTAAACAGCAGCATCCCACTGCTAAAATAGCAAATGGAAGAGATATCACCATTCAATAAACCTACAACAGCCAAAGCAAAACTACGTTCTCCAACTATATTGCTGTACATCTGAGTTTCTTCCTCACCTTGGCACCAAATCTTCTACTTGCAAATTAAATCAACACCTGCTGGACAGGAAAACGGGCACCTGCTGTAAAGGGGAGCCAAACTGCAGGATCGAATTAACACCTGCTGCGCATCTAGAACAGCCATTCAGTTAAAATCTACAACAGCCAAGCGAAACTGACCTCACCACGCGCCGAAAGGGTTTCCTTCTGCGCCCAGACATTTTGCTCATGAACATACATCAGTAGCTGCAATGCACATCTCTCACAGGGCAGGAGCAGGGGAAGCAGTAAACACCTACTTTGCAAATTAAACAGCTGATATGCAGAGGATTCCATGTGCTCTGAGGATGCTTGGAATCAGGGTAACCATATAGCTTCACAATCTACCTTCACCTCATGTAGGACCTGCAACACTACCAAAGCGAACATCACTAGCTGTGCATCTTCCACAGGTGTGGACAGCAGCAGAAGCTGAGAACATGTTACTAATCGTTATGTTTGTTTTATACTTGCACAGGAGTAGCAAAATGTCAGATAAATTTCACCCCACCATAGCTTAGCAATATATGCCAACCAAAGCCAACCTGGAGTACTAGTTTGGTTTCTCCCCAGTCACCAAGTCTTCCCTATAAGAGAAGGAGACACAGGAACACAATCCAGACCAGCAGCTCATCCCATCTAGGGAAGCCAATTTTACAGTTTAAAGCAAGTATCTGAACAAGTTACAGGCCAACCTCTGAACTAAGTAATCCTTGAGAACAAGTTACAGCATCTTCCCGCAGTCTAGACTAGGAGTGCTGGAAAATTTCTCAACAAGTTGTACCATCATTCAATCAGTATTGAAGCAGATAAAACTGGACGCCAGTTTACAAGTTGAAAGGCAAATATCATCTCAACAAAATAACAACGGCTAAAACTAGATAGATAGATAGATAGATAGATAGATAGCTCAAACTATTATTTTGAAGCAAACAGAATCTGTGCCCTTTCTGCGTGGTTTCCACCCTGTTTACTCCTGCGTGGATTGCTGGAGCTCCCTGGCTGCTCGAGCGGCCCGCCTCCGCTCACGGACTAATCATGGTATTTCCTTCCATGTCTTCGGTTTAAATGTCATCACTGTATATATCACAAATGATGTCAGATTAACAAACTTGTGCAAACTAATCTAACATGAAAATACATACACCTATGGATTAAAACAATGGAGAACAAACTTATACTATTGTACAAACGTGTTGATGTGGTGCATGGGATGGGAATGGATAGCTGCATTTGCTGGTAAAATGTGGCGAAGATAGAAAGACGTGGAGCATACCTTCATACCGAGCATCTAGCTCTTTGTACTCGATGCTGTCCAGTTGCTGCTGCAGGCAGCTCGGGAGTTTCCTTATAGCAGGACAGTGTAAAATTCTAAGCAATCCGAGGGGGGCGGGGGTGCTCTGCCGACAGAGACTCCAGCAATGTGAACCCACTGTTGCTGAAAATGCTCAGTGTCACGAGGGATGTGGGCAGACGGAGAATCCCCCCCAACATGCCAGCACCTGGTAATATTCTTAGAGATTCGAGACAAGGAGGAAGTGAATGCTCTCTTGCTGCTGCTACTGCTGCTGATGGCTCTGGTACATTTTTGGAGGTAGTGACTTCTCGTTTCTGGAGCCCACCCACCTAACATGTCAGGACTTGAACACTACTACAGTCTTCAATTTCTAAGGTCTTTAAGGACAGAGGAAGATGTAGAACCGCTTGTAAGCTTCCACATCCAGTTAAAGTTAGATGTTCTAGACATGGACAAAAGTGATTCATGGATGAGGATAACAACTCTGATACAGCCGTGGAAACGATTGCTTCACTGCAGCAAGACCCTTGGACTAACTCTGACATGCCCTGTTGCTTTCCCAATATGGACTCAAGCTTAATGCACCCAAAAATATACATGACCTCGAGAGATGTTGGGACGTTGAGCATCTCGACCAAGCTTTCACAATCTTTTAACTAGAAAAATACCATGGCTGGCAGGTGTTGACTCCTTTGGGATGCTGATAGTGTCAAACACGCATCATATCTGCCGCACCATCTTGTTTGCTTCGGTCGTTAGGAGTCCTAGTTAGATAGACTAGGTTGTTAAGGTTTATCTCTATCTAAGAGATCTTTCTTTCTCTCCAACATGTAATCTCCAACAACTTGTATGCGCTGTACAGGGAGGTGCGCCCCTGCTATATAAACACGTACACATCGCCCCCATCGGGTAAGACGTTTCCGCCATCGCACATGGTAATCAGAGCCCTTCTCTTCCAATCCTAGTCTCCCGATTGCATCTAGTGCATAGCCATGTCTTCATCCTCCGGCGCCACCCCTAGCCTCAATGGCCAGGTCACCGAAAAGCTCAATCGCACGAACTACGTGCTATGGCGCATGCAGGTCACACCCCACCTGCGGGGCGCCGGCGTTTTCGGCTACGTCGACGGCACCGCGCCGGAGCCAGCCAGACTCTACGTCACGAAAGATAAGGACAGTAAGGAGACTTCTGAGCCCAACCCTCTCCACCCACTCTGCATCCGGGAGGATCAACAGGTGCTTGGCTATTTGCTGAGCACCCTCTCCAAGGAGGTGCTGGTCGCGGTCACCGCGATCACCACGGCGCGCGAACTCTGGGTGGCGCTGGCGGGCATGTTCTCGTCCCAATCACTCAGCCGCGTCAACAACATCAGGATTGCACTCATCAACACGCAGAAGGGCAACCAGTCGGTCGCCTCCTACTTCGCCTCCCTCCGCGGCCTTGCTGATGAACTTGCTGCTGCGGGCAAGCCCATCCAGGATGACGAACTCATCTCGTACATTCTCCATGGCCTCGACGTCGACTACCAGCCGCTCGTCTCCGCCCTCGACGCCCGCGTCACGCCCGTCACCATCGACGAACTCTACGCCATGCTGAGTAACTTTGACCAGCGCATGGCCCAGTTCCGCGGCTCCTTCGGCGGCTTCAAGTCTTCTGCAAATGCCGCATCTCGTGGCCGTGGCGGCGGCCCTCGCTCGCGTGGATCTCCCCACAACAAGGGGCGGTCAGGAAACAACAGCAACGATAGCGGCGGCTCCAGCAACTCTCGCATCGGGCGCTCCACCAACTCCAAGTCTCGTCGTGGCGGCGGCTCCAGCAGGTCTCGCCCAGATGCACCACGCTGCCAGATCTGTGGCAAGCTTGGGCACACGGCCAAAGACTGTTGGTAGCGCTATGATGAAGATGATGACTCCTCTCAAGACGAGGACAAGGTTGCGGCAGCTGCGGACGGCTCCTACGGCGTCGACACGAACTGGTACGTCGACAGCGGGGCGACAAATCACATCACCAATGAGCTCGAGAAGGTCACCATGAAGGAGAAATACCGTGGCAAAGACCAAATCTACACTGCCAACGGCGAAGGTATGAGGATCAGTCACGTTGGTCATTCACTTTTTAGTACCCCTCGTTGTAAAATTCATCTAAAGAAAATCTTGCTAGTTCCTAGTGCCGATAAGAATCTTCTCTCTGTTCATAGAATTGCCATTGATAATCATGTCTTCCTTGAGTTTCATCCTTATTTTTTCTTGATCAAGGACCAGGCAACGAAGAAAATTCTCTATCGAGGTAGATGCGTTCGAGGACTCTACCCATTGATCCCGGAGCATAGAAGATCCAATAAACAAGCCTATGGTGTTGCCAAACTTTCGTCAACACGGTGGCACGATCGACTAGGACATGCTGCTTTCCCTTTAGTTGAAAAATTGCTTAGGAAAAATAAGCTCCCGTATGTTGGTGAGCGTGTTCTATTTGTGATTCTTGTCAACGAGCAAAAAGTCATCAATTGCCTTATCCTATATCTACTAGTGTTTCTACCAAACCCTTGCAATTAATCTTTTCTGATGTTTGGGGTCCTGCCCCAGTTCTGTTGGTAGACATACCTATTATGTGAGCTTCATAGATGACCACAGTAAATTCTCCTGGATCTATCTTCTCAAAAGAAGATCAGATGTCTTCCAAGTTTTTCAAAACTTTCAAGCTCTCGTTGAACGAAACTTTGATAGTAAGATCATTGCAGTTCAGTCTGATTGGGGAGGGGAATACGAGAAATTAAACTCATTTTTCCAAACCCTTGGCATATCACATCATGTGTCATGCCCCCACGCTCATCAGCAAAATGGCTCTGCCGAACGTAAGCACCGACATATAGTTGAGGTTGGATTACCCCTCCTAGCCGGTGCATCAATGCCTCTCAAGTTCTGGGATGAGGCTTTCCTCACAGCTGTTCATATCATAAACATGCTCCCTAGTCGAGTCATTAACAATGGAACTCCACTAGAACGCCTCCTTCACATGAAACCCGACTACAAATCTCTTCGTGTCTTTGGGTGTGCCTGTTGGCCCAATCTTCGTCCCTACAACAAACGCAAGCTCATGTTTCGCTCAAAACAATGTGTTTTTCTAGGGTATAGCAATCAACATAAAGGTGTCAAGTGCCTTGACATTGCAACTGGACGTGTCTACATTTCACGTGATGTTGTCTTCGAGGACACCAAGTTTCCTTTTGCTGATCTTCATCCTAACGCCGGTGCTTTGCTCCGTCAAGAGATTCTTCTTTTGCCTCCTCATCTATCCGGTGTTGATCAAGGGGGAAACGATTGTGATAATGATCAACTGTTGACTAACCCTCTTACTGATGACATGCATGAGTCTTGTGATATTACAGGTGAAAACAGTGAAGAAAACAGAGAAGAAAATGGTGAAAAAAACCCTCAGCCGAAGACATATTTCATGTGCCCGGAATCTGGGGACAAATCCTCCTCGGGATCTGTTCCCCTGCAGGGCAGCGGATCCTCCTCGGGATCGGTGGTGGCAGATGCGCCAGGGGTGCAGCCTGCATGTGCACCCGCCTCGGTCCAGACGCGCGCCTCGTCGCCACCCGCGGGCCGCAGCACGACATCGCCTACATGCCAATCGCCATCTGCCACGCGTCATCGCTCAGTTGGTGCGGGCGGCGCACGCTTCTCCACCCAGCCCGTGTGTTACAAGCGGCGGCCCCCAACTCGTCCGACCAACGTGGGGCTTGAAGCTGGTGCGGGATCCAGTGTCGGTGCGCGCGCGCCCACGCATCCGACCAGCGTCCGACCCGAGGCCGATTCGTCATCATGTGACCATGATGAGTCCACTCCTCTAGCGGGATCTTCTGCGGAGTCTGCACGTACACGGCTGCTGGAATCTGCCATAGAAAATCCGAATGAGGCAGAACCTGCCGCTGCAGCGCGTGGATCCTCCTTGGGATTGGTTACTGCAGCAACTCCTGCTCATGCTGCGGGATCCTCTGCGGCCGAAAATTTGGCTGGTTCTTCGCGCCGTACAAGATTACAAAAGGGAGTAATACAACCTGTTGACTACAAACGAGTAACAAAATATGGCATGGTTTGTTCTACAGGTGAACCTCTTACTCTAGAAGAAGCACTTGGTGATGAAAAATGGCAGAAAGTGATGAATGAAGAATACATGGCTCTAAAGAAGAATAATACATGGCACTTAGTTCCTCCACAGCAAGGTAAAAATTTAATTGATTGCAAGTGGGTTTTCAGGATCAAGAGGAAATCTGATGGAACTATTGACCGTTACAAAGCTAGGCTAGTTGCAAAGGGGTTTAAACAACGATATGGTATTGACTATGAGGATACTTTTAGTCTAGTTGTTAAAGCTGCAACCATTCGTCTAGTTTTGTCTATTGCTGTTTCTAGGGGCTGGAGTCTCAGACAGTTAGACGTTTAGAATGCATTTCTTCACGGTGTTCTGGAAGAGGAAGTGTACATGAAGCAACCTCCTGGGTTTGAAAGCAAGAAAACTCCCTCCTATGTGTGTAAACTTGACAAGGCACTGTATGGGTTAAAGCAAGCACCGAGAGCATGGTACTCTCGACTCTGTCACAAAATGCAAGCACTTGGTTTTATTCCATCAAAATCTGACACTTCTTTGTTCATCTACAACAAGTTCAACACATGCATATTTGTTTTAATATATGTTGATGATATCATTGTGACAAGCTCATCAAATGAAGCAATCACAGGACTGTTGAAAGATTTGAGTGCAGATTTTGCTTTGAAAGATCTTGGTGACTTGCATTATTTTCTTGGAATTGAGGTGAAGAAGCACACAGATGGACTTCATCTCTCTCAGGGAAAGTATGCAACTGATCTTGTAAAAAAGGCTGGTCTACAAGGTTGCAAGCCTACACCTACTCCATTATCCAGTTCAGAAAAACTGACTCTCACAAAAGGTAATCTTTTGAGTCAAGAAGATAGCACCAAGTATAGAAGCTTGGTAGGAGCCCTTCAATATCTTACCCTGACTAGGCCTGATATATCTTTTGCTGTCAATAAAGTATGCCAGTTTCTTCATGCACCTACCAATGTTCACTTCACTGCTGCAAAACACATAGTGAGATATGTCAAAGGAACTTTGAGTATTGGCTTAGATTTCAGCAGATCATCCTCTAATCTGGTCAGTGCCTTTTCTGACTCAGACTGGGCAGGGTGCTTGGATGACAGGCGGTCCACTGGTGGCTTTGCAATATTTTTTGGACCAAATCTGATTTCATGGTGTGCTCGAAAACAAGCCACTGTTTCCAGGTCTAGCACAGAGGCAGAATATAAAGCACTTGCAAATGCTACCGCTGAAATTATATGGGTTCAATCCATGCTGAAAGAACTAGGTATAAAGAACACACCAGCTCCATGTCTGTGGTGTGACAATCTTGGTGCAACTTATTTGTCTGCTAATCCAGTTTTTCATGCAAGAACAAAGCATATTGAAATAGATTTTCATTTTGTTTGAGAGAGAGTTGCTCAAAAGCAACTTGATATTCGCTTCATTCATTCCAAAGATCAGCTTGCAGATGGTTTTACTAAGGCTTTACCTGTGAGGAGCTTTGAGAACTTCAGACATAATCTCAACTTAATGAAGTTGTGATTAAGGGGGGTGTCAAACACGCATCATTTCTGCCGCACCATCTTGTTTGCTTCGGTTGTTAGGAGTCCTAGTTAGATAGACTAGGTTGTTAAGGTTTATCTCTATCTAAGAGATCTTTCTTTCTCTCCAAGATGTAATCTCCAACAACTTGTATGCGCTGTACAGGGAGGTGCGCCCCTGCTATATAAACACGTACACGTCGCCCTCATCGGGTAAGACGTTTCCGCCATCGCACAGATAGCTCAAGAGGAGCTTGTGAGTATCCGGTCAGATTCTTGCAGTTTCCAATCATTAATCTCCTCAAGGATACCAAGCTTTGGAACACTTCCTTTGGCCAGTGGACGAGTACATCACATTCATAAATTTCCAACTGTTCCAGATGTACAAGATAGTCCCACTGTTCTAGTGCACCTGGCCCAAAGAATAAGTTGCAACATCCCAAGTCCATAACTGTAAGTGGGGATTTCTGGTTCCATTGCCCCTTTCTGTCCACTGATACAATTGAAGTGCACTCAGCCTTTGATGTTGTTTCTGTGTTTTCTAGCATCAGTTTCAGGTTGGTCAATGAAGACAAATACCTATCTACACAATGGAATATCTCTTGCCTGCCATCTCTAACTTCTAGTACTCTGAGTTCTGGTGCTTCAGGTAAATCTATCAGCTTTGGGCATTCCTGAATTGTTAGTTTCTTAAGACGGGGAAACAATATCTCTTCTCCTTCGGCAGCAGCATCCCATCTCTGAAAGCTTACCAAGCATTTCAATTCGAGTACCTTCAGGGAAGGAAACGATGAGTGTACCAACCTGTAGTCTCCACTCCATGGTTCTTGAAGCAACCGTCCTTCAGATAATGCTATCTGCTCCCCACATTTCCCAATAAACAAAAATTGTGCTTCAGGTAATGCTACCAACTTTTGACAATAACTAATAAGCAGCTTCTCAAGCACAGGAAATATTATCCTGTCTTCTTGCCTCTCATTTATTTCCCACCATCTATCAAATTTCAACAGACCAACTAGCTGTAGCTGCTTCAGTTTTGGAAAAGTAAAGGATGAACCACATCTGAACAAAAATTGCAATCTTCCACAATAAAAAGATGGATCTCAACCATGTTTTGCAACATACCGATGCACTCTCCTCCATAGAAATGTATCTTCAGAAACTGCAGCCCATCATGAGGTTTGAAATTGTCGAGCACCTTGCTCTCGCAAATAGAAGTCCATCTTAATGTCAATTCTCTGAGATCCTTCTTATTTCCAAGATTTGAAACTTTTGCCTCTGCTTCTATAACATTCTCTGCCTGACATAACTCTGGCTTACCACCAAGGTTCAAATCCTGCAGCTCTGCAACATCACTGCAATCAGGTCCCATAACTGCTGCTACAAAGCATGTAATTGTCTGCAGCCTAGTGAGTTTTCCGAGTTCTGCAGGCATGCTCTTCAACTTCGGACACCCATCAGTGTAGAGATGACACAGGGAAGTCATATACTTCATTTTCCTTGGAAGTCGTTCAAGATAACGGCAGTTGGAAAGGTCCAAATTTTGCAAGGTATATAGAATACTTATATCTTCAGGAAGTGATTTGATATCACTGTATGAGAGATCAAGGTACCTCAGGTGATGAAGGTACTTTGGTTTCAGTAAAATCGATTCTGTCTTTATATAGAGCTTCAAGGCATGCAAAGATCTGTATTTTGATAGATGTTGCAATGAGCTTCGCACAGGACTATGGCATATCAGAGTTTGGATAGCAGGGGATCTTTTGTCCATATAATCATTCAAAATACCTCCTGTTTCTTCATATGGCAAGAACAAATGTCGAGCAGCATATGGAAGGCACTCGATTTGACTTAATTACTTATTTGCAATGATACATTCCTTTCCCATAACAAACATTGCAATATCATGCATAAGATCATGAATTTTACATGTAGTTCTGAAACGGTCCTCCTTGTAGCCTTTAAATTCTTATATATCCAGAAAGAATGCTTGATGCCAGCTCAATAAAAAAATGTTTTCCAATGGTTTCAAGACTATATTCCTCCTGTTCTGGGATAAAGCCATTTGCGATCCATAGTTGGATAAGCTTCTCCACATTAATCTTGTAATCCTTGGGAAATAAGGCACAGAAAGCAAAGCACTACTTCATGTGTGCTGGCAAATCATTGTGGCTAAGCTTGAGTATTGGCAAAATTCCAGTTTCCCCAGTGCAAATACTGCTCCTAGATGATACAGACTTCCACTCTTCCACGCTGGTCTTGGTACGAAGTACAGATCCCAGTGCAGTTGCAGCTAATGGAGAGCCACGACATCTCTTCACAATATCACCAACCATCTCGAGTAGCTCAGGAGGCCTTTCTTTCTTTGGACTGAATGCTCTGGCCTCAATAATTTCCTCTATGAAGTTATCCTTCAAAACATTGAGATTGTAGGTTCTATCTGCACCCATAATCTCAGCAACTTGTTTATCACGGGTTGTTGTCAACACTGCACTACCCATACCACCATGCTGAAGGCAGACCTTCAGCCTTTCCCACTTATGGACCTCTCTATTCCAGACATCATCCAATACAAGGAGATACCTCTGCCCGCTGACCAATTTTTGAAGTCTATCTAGTGGTGATTTGTCTGTATCTTCATTCTTCTTGGGAGATGCTTCGACTATACTCTTAGCCAGGGAGTTCACATCAAATATATTAGAGATACAAACCCAGAGCAGCAACTGAAAATGCTTCTGAATATCAGGTCCGTTGTATATAAGTTGTGCTAATGTGGTCTTGCCAAGGCCCCCCATTCCAACAACGGGAACAACTACAAGATCCGAGCTGCTAGCTTGACCAAGTAGTATATCAACAATCTTCTTCTTATCTTCGTGTCTGGACTGGCTAGCAATTTTTCGTGGGTCGGTGATAACATAATCAGTCTGCCTCCACTGCTTCGAAACCGGTGGCTGTGGTCGGTACTTGAACCTAAAGGCATGCATCTCTGCTACGAGGACTTCAATGGCCTGTAGAATCTGGTAAAGCTTGCGACCCATCTTGTAACGGAACACAATACGGTTGTGAATAGGGAACAGTTTTGTTGCATTGGAGCCAAGCTTCGTGTAGTGCCCCTTCTTCTTGGCTTCACGGCGGAGTGCTTCATACTTTAATTCATTGAACACTTCATTCGCCTCATAGGCCACTGTCTTGAGCTCCTGGAGCCAAGCTTTCGCTCCTTCTCTGTGTGCCGTGGCCTGCTCCTCGGCATCGGTGATGACATCGAGAATGTCCGGGAGCTTGCGTTTGAGAATCTTGTGCTGCTCCTCCATTCCCTCCATGACCGTGTATTGGTCCAAGAGGGAGCTGGACGCCTTGTTCATCAGCATGGACACGACCACCAGCTCCACCATTGGAACTCTCGGAAGAAACTCCTCCAACACAGATGCACTGCAGAAATTAATGAAGAAGAGAATGGTGTGAGCAAGACGTTTATAAGTAGAGCTTGGGATCTGTTTTGAACAAATTACAAGTCAAAATCTAATTTGCAGCCATAGTTACCTTCACGAGCTCCCCCCTGATTAGCACCCAGGACCAGCAATGCAGCAGCAGCAGCAGCAGCGAGGAAGACGTGGTCCTCACAGGCACGTCGGCGCCAGCTCCAGCATTGTATCGGCGGTAGCAGCAGCAGCAGCAGATTCAGAGCCTTGTCGGTGCCGGCGACGTGGCGCAGAAGCAGGAGGCGACTCCGGTGAAGTTATGGTGGCCGGCGCTGAACGGATGTGTGAGCGGGGCTGTAGGCAGGCTCTAGTCCGGAGTTTGGAGACTTTTGTTAGATCTTGAAGCTTTTGGATGCCTGAGTTGAGAAGAGAAATGTTGTGAGCGGGACGAGCATAGTGCTTGAGCTCTCCAATATACAACGGTCGTATGTAGCCTGAGATCTGTTCTCGATCAAATCACAGCAAAAATATTTAATTTTGCCATTAGCGATGCAGGCTTTAAAAACGCCCACTTGCAGGCATTTGAGACAGCGTGCACTGCCATTACAAAACGCCGATTTGCAGGCACGTCTGGTGCATCACATGAGTAGTGACCCAATACAAGGGAAAAAAAGTGATTCGTTTCTCATTTTCGTCAGTCATGACACGGGGTTCACGGCCTTGACATTTACAAGCGTGCTACCAATGCCTTGCCATCAGCATCAGTACCCAGTTGGTGGCACTTATTCACAAGTTGTGCTGTGAATCCATTGCATCAACGTTCCATCCACTTGGGTTCAACATATTTGCAATTGAATCTAACGCCCCAATTCTCTTTTCTTCCACTCTAAAATGTACTGAAATACATTTTAGCCGGATGTTTACGGTATACAATGGTCGTATACAGCCCCAGATCTGCTCTCGGGCCAATCGCAAAAAGAATATTTAACCTGGCCACCGGCGACGCAGTGGCATTACAAAACGTCCACTTGCAGGCAGGCAGGCAGGCAGGCAGGCAGGCAGGCGGGAGGATAATTTTGTTTCAGATACTACTAGGTTGGATGCATTTCACGTGGGCAGTCACATGCTTGTCACCCAGGACTAGGAGGAAGAAAAGTGTTTAATTTTTCAGTTTCGTCAGTGATGGCATTTGTCTCACATAGTTGCAAGTCGATCCCATCCCACCTACTGTATTTGCAAGCTGTGCTGCCTGTAAATGTAAATCTACCGAACCATTTGCAAGTTTCGTTTTGAGCTACGAACCAATTAGACTAGCTAGAAATAGCAGCAAAAGCTAATACAAATTGTAACAGAGGATGCAGAAACAGATTTGAGCAGAGCGGCAGCAAGTGAAGGGGAAGGGTACCTACATATTTGAACAGAGCAGGCCGGGAAGGGGTCTTGGAGGCCTGCTGACGACGGAGGTCGCCGCCGCCATGGACGGAAGGAGGGACGGACGGACGGCGAGCAGTGGTGGTGGTGAGGTGGGAGACTCGCGGCGCTACTGCCAGCACGAGGCGGTCGGGGCGGCCGGTCTTGGAGGGAGGAAGGGCGGCCGGCCAGCCTCGGTGGCATCGGCGGCGAAGAGGAGATGCACACCGGCACAGTGTGGGTGGGCTGGGCTGGGTTGGGCTGGGCTTATGATTCGGGGGCCTCAGCAAAAAATAGAGCCCCGTGACACCTATTGTGATGGGCTTAGGACTAGGGGTCCTCAGCAAATTCTAAACTGACGAAAGTTATTTAGACCGGTGAATAGTGGTGACCGTTCATCAGGCTGTGCCACGACAACCCCCTTTGCTCCTCTCATTGGCGGTTCGCCGAGGTCGAAAGCAACCCTAGAGTCCATCGTGCTGCTGCAGAGGAAGGGATGTCGGCCAGCGACATCATTCTCTCCTTGGATGCCCTTCCCACGCCCAAGGGACTTGACTCCAGTGGTTCCACCGACCAACCCCTTCTTGTGGGGTTAAACTTCCGTTTCAACCTGTTTTCACTATATGTTGGTCTTTTTTGGGCCCTATCTTTAGGGCCCGCCACCAAACTTGGTGTTCTTCCTCGTCCTTTTTGTACACTTGTGCAAACTTTCATTGAAAACAATTTAGATCTAGATTTATAACAATATTATTATGAACTCAAGGTCAACACTAATAAAAACACATGGTTGGTTAAGTTCCTTGCTCTTTTTGGTTCTTCGTGTGCTCTGGAAGGGCAACGATTACACCAAGATCACGACAAGTGACTCTTGCAATATTTTCGCTCGGGCTCGACCACTTCGTGTTTCTTTGCGACTCGCGTGGCATACGACCCGACATTTTTCAATGCCAAGCTCACCATGTCTTGCAAATGGGTGCACTCCCCGATGAGCACAACTCCATCACTTAGATGGCGGACGCTATCAAGGTGCTAAGGAGGGAAGAGCCGACGGTTTTGTTTTGGGCGACTCCGTTTACCGGTGCCTTGACTTGCTCAAGGAGCGGGCCGAGTTGATATGGGTGCACAAGGTGGGCCATGACAATGAGTATATCATTTTGTGCCTTCCTCTTTCTTTCTTTTTTTTGCATGGTGTCGCTTCCTTTCTTAGACCGGTGCCCCTCCTTACAAAAATTATGTATCCGGTGCTTAGGTGCCAAATGGTAGTGTTTTTGTACAAAGCACACACTGGAGCAAGTGAGTGAAGTAAACGGGCTGGCCCAAAAACAACCCTCTTGTGGAAACATGTTTTTGAAAGTTTCTAGAAGCTTTATGTCAGGTTTTTCTTGTTCAATGTTTTTCGAATTTTTCTTTATTTTAATTTTTTTTCATCATTTAAAAAATCATGAACATTTTTAACCTTTTACAATTCATGCAAAATTTACAAAATTTTGAAAAAAAATCAAATACGTAAAAAATTTAGATCCATGATTTTTTTCAAAATATGCCACAAATTTTCAAGTTCATGAGAATTTTTTTAATCTACAAACATTTTCCAATTTGTGAACAAATTCATAATCCTTTTAAAATTCGTAAACTCTTTTGAGTGTAACAAAAATTAGTCTATAATGTAAAAAAATCTATAAAAAATCAGAATTTATGTTCTTCATGAACCTTTAGCTACTGGTTCTTTTTACTGGCCAACGAGGAAGCAATATAACAGCGAACGAGCTAGCAAGAGAAGCAGCCGAGGGGAGCATGCATGCTATTGAGCCATGACGATGAATAAGACATTTTGTCGCTTCATTTCCTTGACCAATGTCCCATTACGTACCGGTGCTTAAGGTGCCAGATGGTAGTATTTTTCTGCATAGCACACACTGGAGCGAGTGAGTGATGTAAACGGGCTGGCCCAATACCACCTTCATGTGGAAACATGTTTTTGAAAGTTTCTCCAAACTTTATGTCTGGTTTTTCCGGTTCAATGTTTTTATTTTCGATTTTTATTCTTTCTTTTACTTTTTTCATCATCGTTTAGAAAATAATGACATTTTTTATCCTTTCGTAATTCATGCAAAATTTTAAAATTTGTGATCATTTTTAAATATTTTGAACATTTTTCAAATCCATAAACATTTTCAAAATATGCCACAATTTTCCAAGTTCATTAGCATTTTATAAATCTACAAACATGTTTGCTTTCGCGAGAGGCACATCCGAGCCTTTCCGAAAAGGAATAAAACATGCTCTTTTGCTTCCACGAGAGGCACATGTTTGCTTTTGCGAGAGGCACAGCCGAGCCTTTCCAAAAAGGAATAAAACATGTTTTTTTTTCTTCCACGAGAGGCACATGTTTGCTTCTTGTGGAGGCACAGGTTTGCTTCCGCGAGAGACACAGTTGTTCCTCTCGAAAAAAACGTGTTTCTTTGCTTCCACGAGAGGCACATGTTTGCTTTCGCGAGAGACACAGCCGAGCCTTTTCGAAAAGGAATAAAACATGTTTTTTTTCTTCCACGAGAGGCACATGTTTGCTTCTTGTGGAGGCACAGGTTTGCTTCCGCGAGAGACACAATTGTTCCTCTCGAAAAAAACGTGTTTCTTTGCTTCCACGAGAGGCACAGATTTGCTTCTGCGAATTGTGCCTCTCGAAAAGGAAAACCGAACACATTTTCTTTTTTTTCTGTCTTCCACGATTGTGCCTCTCGAAAAGGAAAAACGAACACATTTTCTTTTTTTTTCTATCTTCCACGATTGTGCCTCTCGAAAAGGAAAAAAGGACGCGTTTTCTTTTTTTTCTCTTCCATGATAGGCTTAGGTTTGCTTCCGCAAGAGGCGCACATGTGCCTCTTGGAAAGGAAAAAAATGTGTTTTTTTTCCACGAGAGGCACATGTTTTCTTCCGCGAGGGAAAAGGGGGAAAAGTGAAAAAAAATGTGTTTTCGGTTACATTTTTTCCCGGGCTTTTTCCGTAAAAAGTTCGTCAAAACCTATTACCATGGGATCTAGTTTCAAAGATCTCGATGTGGGGAATCCAATGATGAAAACCGTTCGAGATTTAGATGCACGGTTCAAGAGATAAAATGTTTTGAAAAACGAATCTATGAAAAAAATATAAAAACTCTTAGGTTGCCACTTGTCATCCTCTGAGGAGGTCGGAGTGACCTTTGATTGGGTACCCTTAACTAGTTTTTTTAGTGGTACCCCTTAACTAATGATTTCGATGTAACGGAGCCCTCACTGCTATCGCCACATATGATTTTTGTGAGCTGAGGATTCGCTTTGGTTATCTCTGGACAGAGCAAAATAGTAATTTTCTTCTCTAACCGAAAGTAGTAGAGAAAATGTTGATGAGTCCCTCTATATAGATAGGCTGATACTAAACTGGGCTAATTGAATGTTGAGGCCCATGTGCACAAATTTGCCCTCTACTGTTCCTCCACGGTCGCCCATGGCGGGTCCCTTCTTTCCCATGCCGTGTCATGCTCCATGGCGGTAGCACGCTTCGTCGGCGTCCAACCCCGGCTACCCGCCCCTGGCGTCCTCCTCCATGCCCTTGGTGTTGTTTGTTCATTCATAGTTTCCTCTCAGCAAAGTAGCGTATACACTTTATTCTTCTCCTTCTGCATTAGCATTCTCGGCTGCCCCGTGAGATCAATGAACAAAAACAGTGAAGATCAAGAGCCCAAGATTATGAGCAATCTCCATCTTCTCTACTAGATTTCGGTTGCCGATGTTTCTATCAAGTACGATAAGGCAAGATTTATTTACCAGTTCTGATGCATGTTTTATGTGCCAATTTTTGTGTTTAGAAGGAAACCACAACTTTCCCTTAATCCAAAAGGATTGACGATATTTTCGTGGCTAGGAGCATCGCTCAAACATACGGCCAACGAAAGCCCAGGTATTCGCATCCGCATAACTACCAGGTAACTGTCCAGACCTTCCATCTATTTGAGATGTACCGTCTCTGTATACATGTCAAGCTATATAACTTAAGATGTCCCCCTTATTGCACTACAAAGTGTCTATGAGTTCAAGTGCATGATTTCCATACATACATCTTTGGAGCACTTGTTGCTATGCAGATTGAATGAGCAGCTTTACTTCTGTTTTTTTCTTCCAGAAAAGGTGTTGGCAATGCTCCTGCAGCTCTGAAGCGAAGATTTGGGAGATTGTGAGATCTGGGAGAATCCGATGCGGACAGGGAATATGCACCACCACTCTACTCTACCAGAATCATACAATTTGGACTGTGCCGGCCAGCTAGTACCTGAATATCAAACGGGGACCATTTGGCGCCGGCCAGCACTGCACAAAACAGAATGGTATTGTATTGTATCTGACACCATCACAAAACAAAATGGCATGGTATTGTATTGTTGATGCCAGGGAGCTCTGAAATGAACATGTGATGATGGTAAGTTTGCTTTATCAAACGGAATGAAGAATGAGAATATCAATACTTATTCCGACTGATAAGAATGTATATGCATATGCTTTTTTAGATTGATGAAAAACAATATTCTTATGATATGTTCATGAAGTTTATTTAGATTAATAAAAATATTTGTTTTATTTAGTGAAGCAGAGCAGAGAAGACTATGTATACTATGCTACTCGTGAATCTTGATGAGGTTTCTTTTTCGAACAAAGCAGAGGACTGAATGACTACAGGAGGCTGTAAAGGAAAACCTAAAAAACACTAAACCTTTTTCAAGAAGGGCAACTCTACTTAATTAACCATCAACCAAAGCCGGAATTGTGATTGGTACAGCAGATTGCAATTAAGCTGGAACTAATGGAGCAAACTGTGACATACTAACTAAGCAATCATCTTCAAAAGTACTCGAACAACGCAATCTAACATAATACTGCAATCATCTTCAAAAAACAGAACCGCATCATCCACATGGGCCATCACATTCAACAAGTGGCAGCCTGTCTCACCTCCTCCAATTGACTGACATTAGCCATCTTTTACACCGTAGTAGAAACAAATGCAGCAGGCCTGCCTCCGCTCATGGGCTAGCCTGGGTATTTCCTTCCATGCCTTTGGTTCGGACGGTTCAACTTCCGTTACTGCAGATATCACAAATGATGTCAGAACAAACTTGTGCAAACTAATGTAACATGAAAATGTATACCGCATGACATAGAGAAAATGGAGAACAAACTTGTACAGATGTGTTGACATGGTAAAAGATGACTGCATTTGTTGCTTAAATGTGACAGAGATAGAAATACACCTGTAGCTTCAAGATGGGCATCAAGACGTTTGTTGATGCTGTCCAGTTGCTGTTGCAGGTATATAGGGTGCTTCTTCATAGCTGGACATGGTTATAGGTGAATGTCGCTTGCTTCAGCTCTTGGCAAACAATCAAGCTTCCTGTGCCGCCCAGTTACTCGTTCAGCAATACAGACCAGCTGGGTGACGCCTGGATAAAGCCACAGCTAACAATCTGCCCTGTTGCCGCGAATGTGATATCCCCTGGCCATAGAATCTGAAACTGAAATCCCTCCACGAACCAGAACCGCAACTGTCATCGTCCGGTCCGTGACAAACATAAATCTCCACGATGGTTGATAGCCTCAACACTGAAACAGTCATCGCTCCATGCATCTACATGGACATAAAAAATATTAAATTAATTAATCTCAACACAAAGAGAGCCGGAATATGGACAAGCGTCGACGTCACTAACAATGACACAAACAAGGAGAGCCCGTGCAGTCTGTCAAACGCGATGATATTGTGGCGTGTATAGGAAGGAGAATCATCAACCGTTGGAGGGGTAGTTAGTTAGACAAGATACTTTGTAATCTTTATCTCCTCTTATCTCTAGTTTTCTTCTTCTCCAAGATGTATCTCTCTCTCTCAACAACCTGTACGTGTATCTCGGCTCGCACCCCATCTATTTAACACGCAACATGTCGGCCAGGATAGGCAAGACGTTTACCGCAAGTCGCACATGGTATACAGAGCTATCTTCTTCCATTAAACCCTAGCTAGTCCATCTCCACCAAAGTGCGCAGCAGCCATGTCTTCCTCCGCCTCCTTCCAGCCGACGCTCAGCGGTGGAGTCCCGGAGAAGCTCTTCCGCACCAACTACGTTCTATGGCGAACACAGATCACGCCGCAGCTGCGGGGCGCAGGCGTCTTCCATTACGTCGATGGCACGGTGACCGAACCGGCCAAAGTCCTCACCACCAAGGACGCCGCCGGTAAGGAGACATCTAGGCCGAATCCTATCCATCCGATCTGGGTGAGGGAGGACCAACAGGTCCTTGGATACCTGCTCCAAAACCTCTCCAAGGAGGTGCTCGTCACGGTGACCACGATCACCACGGTGCACGAACTTTGGGTGGCACTGGTGAGCATGTTCTCGTCGTAGTCACTCAGCCGCGTCAACAACATCCGCACTGCGCTGATCAACGCGTAGAAGGGAAATCAATCGGTGGCCTCCTTCTTCGCCGCCATGAGGGGTCTTGCCTAAACAAGACTTCGTACAAGACCTACAGCAACGAGTTGGACGCTTTGACGCATACACAGGTATATGAACTCGCTCAACACCTTTCTCTTTGATTCCACTTTTGACCGAGAGTGGGAACTTACCAATGTATATGTAACAGGTAAACTGGTGGTCGTATCATGACCGACAGTGGGGCTTTGATCTGAACGTGATGTGTGATGCGGACCGTGGTCTCTGGCAGTGCATCGTGCCCATGATCTGTGTGTACGCCGTCGAGTGGCACTTGCCACACCGCGTGGCCACGCAGTTTGGGATTTATCAGCATACCCCAACGGGCCAGCCCACTGATACCGGCGGCCACGCGCTCCACCTGTGAGCGCTTTGTTCTCCGTGCCCATGATTTCATTACGCTTATCATGTTTCTTGTTGCTTATGATGATCTCATTGCGCTTATGATGATTCTTGTTGCGTATGCCTTGCAGGATGAGCCGGCAGAAGAGTCAGTTGATCACAGACTGGGGAGAGGAGCATAAAACTCATGTGACGGAGTGGAACTGACGAAGGTTCCATAAAGACGTGGAGAGGAAAGTTACTGACTCGGATGCTTACCTGATCCGACACATGAGGTGGTACGATGATGGCCAGAAGCACCGTCTTCGTCTCAGGCCTTGTTGGACGGCGGAAGACATCGCGGAGCTGGAGAGGGATGACCCCGAGGAAGAGGCCTATCAGACCGGCATCAGAGACATGCACGGTGGATTTAGGGAGTTTGCACCCCTCATCAACAGAGTGGTAAGTTTGAACCGACGGTTGTATTTAAATTAGTTTATTCGTCATCGTGACTGACTTATACTGTTGCAGTCTAGTGAGCTGAACAGATGCATCTTTGAAGCCTCAGATGCACTAGGTGATCTCCCCGTGAGCATAGAATCTGAGAACAAAGTGAGGGGGACGATGAAGGTACAATTTCAGCCTCCTCGGAACAGATGCATGTTGTTCACTTGCAATCAGTCGATCTGATACTTATTATACCCTTGTTTCATTGTGAGTGCAGAAGTTCGTGAAGCGTTGTCGCAAGCTGGTAGGGCTGCTTGGGTGTGCTGGACCTGGGTCAGTTGAAGCTTATCAGCCTGTAGCCGCACATGGTCTCATCGGCTCATCTAGGCATGCTCCCTCGTCGTCTAGGTTGGTTGGGGAGGAGGAGGAGGAGGCCACACATGAAGAAGGGGAGGAGGCCACACATGAAGAAGAAGAGGAGGAGGAGAGCAACGGGGAGGAGTATGATGAAGATTACGGACCTCCACCAACTCAAACATCTCAAGCATCTCAGCTGCCGAAGAGGAATCCAAAGAAGAAAGATTTGCTGAGTCCGGACCCTTTCCAGAGACCGGTTCCTCGCCGGCCCAAGAAGAAGACCGAAGAGACTCGTTCAAAGAGTAACGAGGACCGTACCTCCAAGAGGGGAAGGAGCAACTGATTATGCTCTTCGATACTTGGCTCTTTTAGTTTGGTTGAACTTCGTTTGGTTGAACTTGTCTAGTGGTTGTGAGACTACGTGGAACTATGTGTTTGCTATTTGTGGATCTATGTGTTTAAAATGTTCTATGCATTTCAAGTTATCTTAATATGAATTTATGTGATGCTCAAGTTTAATTGTTTAAAATTTATGATATTGCTATCATATTTGTGAAACTTGCAGTGATATTGCTGTTATATTGAATTTGAGAACAAGCAACCAAATTAACTTGAAAAAACAAAACAGAGGACAACCTACCGCCAGCCTCTGCGGCGGTAGGTCCTACCGCCAGGGCCCTTTCATATTTCGTTACAAAAACTATATACGGCAAAACACAAGACCCTACCGTCAGGGGTCCTGGCGGTAGGGTCAGACAACCTACCGCCATGGGGCTGGCGGTAGGGTGAACCTACCGCCAGGGCCATTGCATCTTTCATTACAGAATGTCTGCACGGCAAAACCCTGTCACACCTTACCGCCAGAGCATCTGGCGGTAAGGTTATACAGCCTACCGCCAGGGCCTCTGGCAGTAAGGTACTTATCCACGTCAGCACGCGGTGACGGCCGCCGTCCCCTCCATCATAACCTACCGTCAGGGGCACTGGCGGTAGGCTGTGTAACCCTACCGCCAGAGGCTCTGGCGGTAGCAAAAGTGTCAAATCCCGAAAAAATTTCAAACCAGGATCAGATTCTGAAATTGTTTGTCAAAAGGGTTAAAAACACGAAATTGAGCCTCTTTGCATCAATGTATTGGGCTGCGTATTTTTGTCGTGCGGACCAAGTGGGTCGCGTCTGGCATTATCTCATTCCCATCGAGAGATGCGAGCTGGCTGAGCTTTTACCACAAGTGGCAGCTTTTTGGCTTTCACCGTGGCTCTTTCCCAGCGAGCATCTTCCCACCTCTGTAGGCTGTAGTTACAGTGCTACTTCCCTCTTCTCCACGAGCACCGCTCCGCCTCCGCATCCGCGACGGCGGTTGAGACGAACCGCTGTGACTTCTCCGCGCCGCCACCTCCGCACTGCCCACCGCGGCTTCTAGTCCCGGCTTTGCTCGGAGATCTTCCGCGCCGCCGTGGCTTCCCTTCCAGATCTCCGACCCGCGTCATCGCTGATTTCCACGTCCCTGCTCCGTTCGGGGGACTCCAAGGTGGCAAGCCATTAGCCGGCGAGATTGGGCGGTCAGTGCAGCAGCCTCCAAGCTCCAGGTGGGTCTCCAGTCGAAAGCTCGCGCAGTCCAATGATTTTAGTTAGTATTCTCTTTTACTCCCATTCAAGATTGTAGTTCCAATTTTTTTACTCCCATTTAAGATTTCAGTTCCATTGTCTCGATTCAAGATTTGAGTTTAGTTTTGAATGGACCTGAAAGAAATGGATGCGTATGCAGGCCAGGCAATAGGCATGGCTGTTACAGAGATGGCAGTGAGCATCGGCACGGGAGCCATTAACTCTGTCATCAGCAAGCTAAATGACCTGCTCGGCGACGAGGTCAGCAGCCTGGTCGGGACAGCCCTGCTCGGCAAGAAAGTCAAGCTTGGCATCCAGTACCTGAGAAACGAGCTGAGCAGCATGAAAGCCGTGCTGCTCAGGCTCTCCGACGTGGAGGAGCACATGGACCCGCAGACCAGGGAGTGGAGGGACAGGGTGCGGGACATGTCGTTCGAGATCGAGGACTACATTGACCGCTTCATGCAGCGCCGCCGCGGCCATGGAGGCTCCCAGTCCCAGGGGGGTGACGGCCTCGTGAGCAAGGCCGTGAGGAAGATCAAGAGTGTGTGGGATGACTTCCAGACCGGGAAGGAGATCGATGAGCTCAAAGCCATGGTCGTCGAGGAGAGTGAGCGGCGCAATCGGTACAACATTGACCAGTGCCTCCCGCCGCCTCCACCCCATGTTCCCTTGGACCAAGCAGGGCTACGCACGCAGTACGAGGCGGTGCAAAATCCGGTGGGCATTGACGGCCCCCAGGAGAAAATATTTGGGTGGCTGATGGAGCAAGACGAGAAACCAAACGTGGTGGCCATCTTTGGGATTGGAGGCTCCGGCAAGACCACTCTGGCCTTGGAGGTGTACAACAAGATCCAAGAACAGTTTGATTGTCGGGCTTTCGTCTCTGTTTCTCGAACTCCCGACATCAAGAGGCTTTTAAAACATATCCTCTTTCAAGTCAATGAAGAAGAGTACAACAACTCAGAAATGTGGGATCTGGAGCAGCTGATACTCAAGCTCAGGGAACACTTGAAAGACAAGAGGTAATCATTCTTGATTTACTCTTTCTTCAAGTATTCTAATTCAGTCTCAAATAGTTTCATGAATGATAACAGGCAATCAATATTGATCGAGCCAGAACATCCTTACATTTTATTCCATGTAAGCAGATTAGAATTTAGTATTAACACAGAGTACTTATGAGTGTAGCTCTCGTCATTGCTACGATCACTACTCTCTTTTATACACAACATAAGGCGTATAAACTTTGAGGTTAAGCCAGCTTGCATTGCAAGTCAAGTGAGATCTTCCTTATTTATCTTTCTCTCTACCAAGCATTTATGTACAGCTACCCAAACAAACTATTCTAACAACAATGGGGATCATATTAATTTTGGGCCTTTCCTTGCGCAGCTTTCTCAATCTAACTACCGCCTTAATTTCTTTGCATAGTGAAAATATGCTCTGTATTTTGCATGGACTGGAGATCTAATGCATTCCCCAAACAAATGAATGCAGGTACCTGATTGTTGTTGATGATATTTGGAGCACATCGGCTTGGCAACATGTGAAATTTGCCTTACCTATTGATAATAACAAGCGAAGTAGAATAATTGCTACAACACGTAGTAAGAATGTGGCAACGTCATGCTGTGCTGACATGGACGGGCATATGTATGAAGCAAAGCTTCTAACTGTTGATGATTCCCGCAGTTTATTCTTTGGAAGAATCTTTCCTTCTGGGGAATGTTGTCCCCAAGAATTGCGGGAAGTAGCAGATGAAATTTTGAAGAAATGTGGTGGTTTGCCATTGGCCATAATCAGTATAGGAAGTTTATTAGCCAGCAAAAGTAGAACAGTCGAAGTCTGGTCAAAAATACGGAAGTCTGTTTCTTCTGCAGTCGAGAAAGATTGTCCACTTGACCAAATGAAGAGAATATTGCTGCTTAGTTATCTTGACCTTCCACACCATTTAAAGGCTTGTTTTTTATATCTGAGTGTCTTCCCGGAGGGTTACTACATTGACAGCAGATTTTTGATATGGAATTGGATGGCTGAAGGCTTAATCGGTGGGGAAAACAGAGGAGATATGGAGAGGCTTGGAGAAAGCTATTTGAATGAGCTTATCAATAGAAGCATGATTCAAGCAAGAAAGATTGGGGCAGATGGCACAAGAGTGAAAATCTGCGGAGTCCATGATATTGTATTGGATTTTATTACATCTCAAGCTGCGGAAGACAAATTTGTCACTGTGTTGATGGATGGTAAATACCCTTCATGGAAGATTCGCTGGTTATCCCTCCACTTGAACTCTTCTGAAGCTGCAGATTTGCCAATAAAGGATGCATCGCATCTTCGGTCACTTAATATATTTGGACCTAGAGGTAAGCAACTGCCTCAAAATTGTGAAGCTTTGCGAGTGCTGAATATAGAAGGAATTGTGAAATCTAAGAACTGTCACATTGAACACATTGGAAGTTTCTATCAACTGAAGTACCTGAGGATCATTGGTTACCAGATCACAAGTCCCGACACAACCATAACCGAGCTTCCGGAACAAATTGGCAATCTGCAACATCTAGAGGTATTAGATCTTAGAGGTTATAGAATTCTGAAACTACCAGCAACTATTGTTCAATTAAAGAAACTAGTGTGCCTTTTCCTGGATGAAATTTTTACTCCGCTGCCTGATGGAATTGGGAATCTGCAATGCCTGGAGGAGCTATCAGGGATCAATCTCTGTAATGCATCTGTAAGGTCTGTTCAAGGGCTCGGGGAGCTGACCAAACTAAGGGCGCTGAAGATTAAATGGATTTTAGGTTTTGATAGGGTTCTCGATGAGGAAGATCACATGAGAGTGTGTGCCTCAACTCTGTCCAAGCTCGTTGCAAACAGCCTCCGTTCGCTGCACTTCACTGGGATCAAAAGCTCTGATTTCTTAAATTCGTGGGTGTTTCCGAGTGGCTCCTCTCCTCCACCTCTCCGGAGGCTCTTCCTGGAGGGGGTTGGAAATTTTGATTTCCCCTCTGTACCAAGGCAGATCAGATCCCTCATCAACCTCACCCGCCTTAGCATCAGGTACGTTCGTGAAATGGGAGAGGAAAGTGTCAATATCCTCGCCAGTCTACCCATGCTGCTCTCTCTTACAATTCTGCTGCTCTATACCCAACGCCAGAGTTGTGTCATCAGCAGCCAAGGATTCCAGCGTTTAGTGAAGCTGAACTTCCACGGCGAGACGTGCTTGATGTTCGAGCCGGGAGCCATGCCAAAGCTCCAGAGGTTGAAACTGGTTGTGTTCCGATGGCCTGAGCAGTACAACCCTGGATTGCTCCACCTCTCAAGCCTCAAGCATGTCAGTATCTGGAACTGGAGGCGGGATCGTGGTGTGGAGGATTTGATGGATGAAATCAGAAGCGTCCATCCCAACCATCCAATACTGGACAGGAGGGTCTGAAGAGGCAATGTGCAGCAGCTAACCAACCTGCAGCTACTCCACCATACAAGACACATCGACCCTCCTTGTTAGTATCACTTTAATTTATGATTCCGTGTGTTGTAATTCTACTCATTTAATCGCTTTAATCCGATTGCTATGATGTACTCCCTTTTAAAACTAATATAAGAAACGTCTTATATTAGCTTGCAGAGGTTGTACATAATACTGTAGTCAGAAAGAGAACAGCTTACAGAACGAACAGAACAGCTTACAGACCAATGTTAACTAGCAGCTAATACAGGCATAGCAGAGAAATAAGGCTCTCGAGTGGCCATGGTCACCGGCGATATGTAGAGTGGTCGTCCCCGGCGGCATCTTCCAACGTTGTGCCTGACAAAGCTCGGGAGCGAACAGCTAATACTGACAGTAGTATAGTATAAAAGCAGAAGACCCACTGAATAGAATTTCTGGCAACGAATACACCTCCCCTTACAAGCAGCTAGCATTGCCGGCCGCGTACCATCTCCGACGACTGCAGTGCTGAATGTTCAGTCCCAGTTTAAATAAGTTGCTGAACAGGTTCAAGTGCCGAGGTCTGAACACACGAAGGGGGTCACTGTGTGGTGGCTTGGAGTCAGGTTTGTCGATCAACCAATTTAGTCAGGACATATATAGGAGGCGTCGGACGGCTGATTGGTGACCAGGCGCCTGAGACAATTTGTTCAACCTGGTTATTCAGTGTCTGTTCATGAAAAAAAAATAGCAGGTCTGCCTGTTGCATCACTCAAATGTAAACTAAGTCAGCTATACAACATTAAAGCTCTGAAACAACTAGGGCGCTGCTAAAATAGCTCATGGAAAAAATAGATCACAAGTCTATACCAGCCAACCAGAACACTCCCAGGCGGTCATGCCAAGACGCTTCCTTTCTGTGGCCTCCGTCTCCTGATCACACGGGCACCTGCACACCAGTCCATTGACATTAACCAAAAGTAAGTCAATCAATAAGTTCCTCAACTCGACTCAAAATATTAATAACAATAAGTTCCTCAACTTGCACCACAAATAGGAGCTGGAAAATGTCAGATAATCTAACCACCGCAACAGCTTAGCAATATCACAACCCAACAACAACCTGGGCTACTAGATCCTGCTTCAGAGCAGAGCAAGCGCGTAATTTGAAGCAGATAAAATCACAACCAAAGAAAACCATGGAGTACTGGTTTAGTTTCTCCACAATCAGAAAGTCCTCCCTGTCAGACAAGGAGATGAAGGAACAAGTGTCTCAACGAGTTACAGGCCAATGTCTCAACTAAGTAACGACACTCAAACTAGATATATATATATATAGCTCACAAAGTAAGTATCCCAACTTCTACTAAACCTGGCAAATGTTGAAGGAGATGAATTAATCCACATTACAAGTATCTGGAGAAGATAAAGGGCATTGTTCAGCCAAGCCGAATGGTTACAATCATGACATAACCTAGTACATTATTTGAAGCAAAAAAAAATCGATGCCCTTTCATGTAATTCTCGTCCTATTTACTCCTGCATGGATTGCTTGAGTTCCCTAGCTTCTCGAGCAGCCTTTCTCCGCTCATGGACTAGCCTTGGAATTTCCTTCCATGTCTTTGGTTCAAGTGCTATCACTGTATACATGACAAATGATGTCAGAACAAACACGTACAAACTACTGTAACATGGAAATTTATACCACATAGCAACAAAATAATGGAGAGCAAACGTCTACAAACCTATTGGCATGATACATGGGATGGGATGGATGACTGCATTTGTTGGCTAAATGTGGCAAAGAAAGATAGAAAACGTGCATACCTTCATAATAGGCATCCAGTTCTTTGTCATGGATGTCCATGCTGCCCAGTTGCTGCTACAGGCATCTAGGGAGCTTCTTTATAGCTGGACAACCTTTAATTTCAAGATATTGCAGAGACCTGTATGCTTGCGATTCATTCGGTAGGGATGCCAAGGTTCTGCATCTTCTAGGCAAAAGGCACAAATTTGACCTCAGGTCGAAACTATTTCACAAACTAAACTGTTCTTTAAAGTATTTCACCCGGCTGACCTTTAATGTGCAGCGCCTGACATTAAGACGCTGCACTCTACTGTGCAACGCCTAACACTTAGGCGCCACACTGTGCAGCGCCTAGCTCTAAGGAGTTGCACTACACTGTGCAGCGCCTAGCTGTAAGGAGTTGCACAGTAGAATGCAGCGCCTTGTTGTCGGGCGCTGCACAAAAGGGTCAGCAGTGTGAAATATTTTCTAAAACAGTTTAGTTTGTGAAATACTTTCGTTTTAAGGTCAGATTTGCTAATTTTGCCCATCTTCTAAGCCAAAGTTTTTCCAACGATGGGAAGTGTTGTGCCGACAGAGGCTCCAGTGATGTCAGCCCATTGTTGTCCTTAATGTTCAGTGACTTGAGGGAAGTGGGCAGACGGAGGACACCCCCCAACATGCTATGACAGGACAATATAGTTAGAGATTGGAGACAAGGAGGAAGTGAATGCTCTCGTGCTGCTGCTGATGGCTCTGGTACATTTATGGAAGTAGTGACTTGTGGTTTTGGAAGCCCACCCAGCTGACATGTCAGGACCTGAATACTACTGCACCAAGAAATAAATATGGTCTTTAAGGACGGAGGAAGATGTAGAACCGCTGGTAAACTTCCACATCCAAGTAACTCTAGAATTTCTAGGCATGGACAAAAGTGATTCATGGGTGAGGATGACAACTCTGATACAGTTGTGGGCACGGCTGGCTCACTGCAAGAAGACCCTTGAATTGACTCTGATATGCCCTGCTGCCTGCCAAATATGGACTCAAGCTTACGGCAACAAGCAATATCCATTTCCTTGAGAGATGCCGGGAGGTTGAACATCTCTACCAAACTTGCACAATCATTTAACCGAACAGACTCCAGACGTGGCAGGTGTTGACTCCTTTCAAATGGTGATGGCTCAAGAGGAGCTTGTGCGTATCCAGTGAGATTTTTGCACTCTCTAATCTCTAAACTTCTCAAGGATACCAAGCTTAGGAACACTTTCTCTGGCCAGTGGACGAGCACATCGCATCTAACAATTTCCAACTCTTCAATGTGTACAAAATAGTACCATGGCTCTAGTGCACCTGATCCAAAGAATGAGTTACAGCATCTTAACTCCACAACTGTAAGTGGGGATTTCTTGTTCCATTTCTCCTTGTCCACAGGTACAATTGAAGTGCACTCAGCCTCTGATGTTATTTCTGTGTTTTCTAGTTTCAGTATCAGTTTGGTCAGCGAAGACAAATATCTATCTACAAAATGGAAGATCTCTTGCTTGCCATCTTCAATTTCTAATACACTGAGTTTTTGTGCTTCAGGTAAATCTGTCAGCTTTGGGCATTTCTTAATTGATAGTTTCTCAAGCCGAGGAAACAATATCTCTTCTCCTTGAGTCCCTTCAAATGCATCCCATCTCTGAAAGCTCTCCAAATTTTCCAATTTGAGTACCTTTAGGGCAGGAAATGGTGAGCGTACCAATCTATAGTCTCCACTACATGGTTCTTGAAGCAACTGTGCTTCAGGTAACGCAATCAGCTTTCCAGATTTCCCGATAAACAACTGTTGTGCTTCCGGCAATGCTGCCAACTTTCCACAGTGCCTAATAAACAACTTCTTAAGTAGAGGAAATATTATCTTTTCTTCTTCCCACTCCTTAATTTCCCACCATCTCTCTAAATCCAACAGGTGTTCTAGCGTAAGCTCCTTCAGTTTTGGAAAAGTGAAGGACCTACCGCATTTGAACAAAAGTTGCAGTCTTTCACAATGAAAGAGATGGATTGCAACCATGTTTTGTAACATACCCATGCACTCTCTGTTGGGGAACGTAGTAATTTCAAAAAGTTTCCTACGCACACGCAAGATCATGGTGATGCATAGCAACGAGAGGGGAGAGTGTGATCTACGTACCCTTGTACATCGACAACGGAAGCGTTAACTTGGTTGATGTAGTCGTACGTCTTCACGGCCCGACCGATCAAGCACCGAAACTACGGCACCTCCGAGTTCTAGCACACGTTCAGCTCAATGACGATCCCCGGACTCCGATCCAGCAAAGTGTTGGGGAAGAGTTCCGTCAGCACGACGGCGTGGTGACGATCTTGATGTACTACTGTCGCAGGGCTTCGCCTAAGCACTGCTACAATATTATCGAGGACTATGGTGGAAGGGGGCACCGCACACGGCTAAGAATATGATCACGTGGATCAACTTGTGTCCTTAGGGGTGCCCCTTGCCTCCGTATATAAAGGTTCAAAGGGGGGGCCGGCCGGCCAAGAGGAGGCGCGCCAGGAGGAGTCCTACTCCCTCCGGGAATAGGACTCCCCCCTTTCCTAGTTGGAATAGGATTCATGGAGGGGGGGGAAGAGGAGAGAGAGGAGGAAGGGGGGCCGACCCCCTCTCCTTGTCCTATTCGGACCAAGGGGGGAGGGGCGCGCGGCCCATCTCTGGCCACCTCTCCTCTCTTCCACTAAGGCCCAGTAAGGCCCATATACCTCCCGGTAATCCGGTAAAATCCCGATTTCAACCGGAACACTTTCGATATCCAAACATAGGCTTCCAATATATCAATCTTTATGTCTCGACCATTTCGAGACTCCTCGTCATGTCCGTGATCACATCCAGGACTCCGAACAACCTTCGGTACATCAAAACGCATAAACTCATAATATAACTGTCATCGGAACCTTAAGCGTGCGGACCCTACGGGTTCGAGAACAATGTAGACATGACCGAGACACGTCTCCGGTCAATAACCAATAGCGGGACCTGGATGCCCATATTGGTTCCTACATATTCTACGAAGATCTTTTATCGGTCAGACCGCATAACAACATACGTTGTTCCCTTTGTCATCGGTATGTTACTTGCCCGAGATTCGATCGTCAGTATCCTATACCTAGTTCAATCTCGTTACCGGCAAGTCTCTTTACTCGTTCTGTAATACATCATCCCGCAACTAACTCATTAGTTGTAATGCTTGCAAGGCTTAAGTGATGTGCATTACCGAGAGGGCCCAGAGATACCTCTCCGACAATCGGAGTGACAAATCCTAATCTCGAAATACGCCAACCCAACATGTACCTTTGGAGACACCTGTAGAGCTCCTTTATAATCACCCAGTTACGTTGTGACGTTTGGTAGCACACAAAGTGTTCCTCTGGCAAACGAGAGTTGCATAATCTCATAGTCATAGGAACATGTATAAGTCATGAAGAAAGCAATAGCAACATACTAAACGATCGGGTGCTAAGCTAATGGAATGGGTCATGTCAATCATATCATTCAACTAATGATGTGATCCCGTTAATCAAATAACAACTCTTTGTCCATGGTTAGGAAACATAACCATCTTTGATTAACGAGCTAGTCAAGTAGAGGCATACTAGTGACACTCTGTTTATCTATGTATTCACACATGTATTATGTTTCCGGTTAATACAATTCTAGCATGAATAATAAACTTTTATCATGATATAAGGAAATAAATAATAACTTTATTATTTCCCCTAGGGCATATTTCCTTCAGTCTCCCACTTGCACTAGAGTCAATAATCTAGATTACACAGTAATGATTCTAACACCCATGGAGCCTTGGTGCTGATCATGTTTTGCTCGTGGAAGAGGCTTAGTCAACGGGTCTGCAACATTCAGATCCGTATGTATTTTGCAAATCTCTATGTCTCCCACCTGGACTAGATCCCGGATGGAATTGAAGCGTCTCTTGATGTGCTTGGTTCTCTTGTGAAATCTGGATTCCTTCGCCAAGGCAATTGCACCAGTATTGTCACAAAAGATTTTCATTGGACCCGATGCACTAGGTATGACACCTAGATCGGATATGAACTCCTTCATCCAGACTCCTTCATTCGCTGCTTCCGAAGCAGCTATGTATTCCGCTTCACACGTAGATCCCGCCACGACGCTTTGTTTAGAACTGTACCAACTGACAGCTCCACCGTTTAATATAAACACGTATCCGGTTTGTGATTTAGAATCGTCCGGATCAGTGTCAAAGCTTGCATCAACGTAACCATTTACGATGAGCTCTTTGTCACCTCCATATACGAGAAACATATCCTTAGTCCTTTTCAGGTACTTCAGGATGTTCTTGACCGCTGTCTAGTGATCCACTCCTGGATTACTTTGGTACCTCCCTGCTAGACTTATAGCAAGGCACACATCAGGTCTGGTACACAGCATTGCATACATGATAGAGCCTATGGCTGAAGCATAGGGAACATCTTTCATTTTCTCTCTATCTTCTGGAGTGGTCGGGCATTGAGTCTGACTCAACTTCACACCTTGTAACACAGGCAAGAACCCTTTCTTTGCTTGATCCATTTTGAACTTCTTCAAAATCTTGTCAAGGTATGTGCTTTGTGAAAGTCCAATTAAACGTCTTGATCTATCTCTATAGATCTTTATGCCTAATATGTAGGCAGCTTCACCGAGGTCTTTCATTGAAAAACTCTTATTCAAGTATCCCTTTATGCTATCCAGAAATTCTATATCATTTCCAATCAGTAATATGTCATCCACGTATAATATCAGAAATGCTACAGAGCTCCCACTCACTTTCTTGTAAATACAGGCTTCTCCAAAAGTTTGTATAAAACCAAATGCTTTGATCACACTATCAAAGCGTTTATTCCAACTCCGAGAGGCTTGCACCAGTCCATAAATGGATCGCTGGAGCTTGCACACTTTGTTAGCTCCCTTTGGATCGACAAAACCTTCCGATTGCATCATATACAACTCTTCTTCCAGAAATCCATTCAGGAATGCAGTTTTGACATCCATCTGCCAAATTTCATAATCATAAAATGCGGCAATTGCTAACATGATTCGGACAGACTTAAGCATCGCTATGGGTGACAAGGTCTCATCATAGTCAACCCCTTGAACTTGCCGAAACCCTTTTGCGACAAGTCGAGCTTTGTAGACAGTAATATTACCGTCGGCGTCAGTCTTCTTCTTAAAGATCCATTTATTCTCAATTGCTTGCCGATCATTGGGCAAACCGAAGTCCACACTTTGTTCTCATACATGGATCCCATCTCAGATTTCATGGCTTCAAGCCATTTTGCGGAATCTGGGCTTACCATCGCTTCTTCAGAGTTCGTAGGTTCATCATGATCTAGTAGCATGACTTCCAGAACTGGATTACCGTACCACTCTGGTGCGGATCTCACTCTGGTTGGTCTACGAAGTTCAGTAGTATCTTGTTCTGAAGTTTCATGATCATTATCATTAGCTTCCTCACTAATTGGTGTAGGTGTCACAGAAACAGTTTTCTGTGATGCACTACTTTCCAATAAGGGAGCAGGTACAGTTACCTCGTCAAGTTCTACTTTTCTCCCACTCACTTCTTTCGAGAGAAACTCCTTCTCCAGAAAGTTTCTGAACTTAGCAACAAAAGTCTTGCCTTCGGATCTGTGATAGAAGGTGTATCCAATAGTCTCCTTTGGATATCCTATGAAGACACATTTCTCCGATTTGGGTTCGAACTTATCAGGTTGAAGCTTTTTCACATAAGCATCGCAGCCCCAAACTTTCAGAAACGACAACTTTGGTTTCTTGCCAAACCATAGTTCATAAGGCGTTGTCTCAACGGATTTTGATGGTGCCCTATTTAACGTGAATGTGGCCGTCTCCAAAGCATAACCCCAAAACGATAGCGGTAAATCAGTAAGAGACATCATAGATCGCACTATATCTAGTAAACTACGATTACGACGTTCGGACACACCATTACGATGTGGTGTTCCGAGTGGCGTGAGTTGCGAAACTATTCCGCATTGTTTCAAATGTACACCAAACTCGTAACTCAAATATTCTCCTCCACGATCAGATCGTAGAAACTTTATTTTCTTGTTACAATGATTTTCAACATCACTCTGAAATTCTTTGAACTTTTCAAACGTTTCAGACTTATGTTTCATTAAGTAGATATATCCATATCTGCTTAAGTCATCTGTGAAGGTGAGAAAATAACGATATCCGCCACGAGCCTCAATATTCATCGGACCAAATACATTAGTATGTATGATTTCCAACAAATCTGTTGCTCTCTGCATAGTACCGAAGAACGGCGTTTTAGTCATCTTGCCCATGAGGCACGGTTCGCAAGTACCAAGTGATTCATAATCAAGTGGTTCCAAAAGTCCATCAGTATGGAGTTTCTTCATGCGCTTTACACCGATATGACCTAAACGGCAGTGCCGTAAATAAGTTGCACTATCTTTATTAACTCTGCATCTTTTGGCTTCAACATTATGAATATGTGTGTTACTACTATCGAGATTCAATAAGAATAGACCACTCTTCAAGGGTGCATGACCATAAAAGATATTACTCATATAAATAGAACAACCATTATTCTCTGATTTAAATGAATAACCGTCTCGCATCAAACAAGATCCAAATATAATGTTCATGCTTAACGCTGGCACCAAATAACAATTATTTAGGTCTAATATTAATCCCAAAGGTAGATGTAGAGGTAGCGTGCCGACCGCGATCACATCGACTTTGGAACCGTTTCCCACGCGCATCGTCACATCGTCCTTATCCAATCTTCGCTTAATTCGTAGTCCCTGTTTCGAGTTGCAAATATTAGCAACAGAACCAGTATCAAATACCCAGGTGCTACTGCGAGCATTAGTAAGGTACACATCAATAACATGTATATCACATATACCTTTGTTCACCTTGCCATCCTTCTTATCCGCCAAATACTTGGGGCAGTTCCACTTCCAGTGACCAGTCTGCTTGCAGTAGAAGCACTCAGTTTCAGACTTAGGTCCAGACTTGGGTTTCTTCTCTTGAGCAGCAACTTGCTTGCTGTTCTTCTTGAAGTTCCCCTTCTTCTTCCCTTTGCCCTTTTTCTTGAAACTAGTGGTCTTGTTGACCATCAACACTTGATGCTCCTTTTTGATTTCTACCTCCGCAGCTTTCAGCATTGCGAAGAGCTCGGGAATAGTCTTATTCATCCCTTGCATATTATAGTTCATCACGAAGCTCTTGTAGCTTGGTGGCAGTGATTGGAGAATTCTGTCAATGACGCAATCATCTGAAAGATTAACTCTCATTTGAATCAAGTGATTATTATACCCAGACATTTTGAGTATATGCTCACTGACAGAACTGTTCTCCTCCATCTTGCAGCTATAGAACTTATTGGAGACTTCATATCTCTCAATCCGGGCATTTGCTTGAAATATTAACTTCAACTCCTGGAACATCTCATATGCTCCATGACGTTTAAAACGTCGTTGAAGTCCCGGTTCTAAGCCGTAAAGCATGGCACACTGAACTATTGAGTAGTCATCAGCTTTGCTCTGCCAGACATTCACAACATCTGGTGTTGCTCCAGCAGCAGGCCTGGCACCCAGCGGTGCTTCCATGACGTAATTCTTCTGTGCAGCAATGAGGATAATCCTCAAGTTACGGACCCAGTCCGTGTAATTGCTACCATCATCTTTCAACTTTGCTTTCTCAAGGAACGCATTAAAATTCAATGGAACAACAGCACGGGCCATTTATCTACAATCATACATAAACAAGCAAGATACTATCAGGTACTAAGTTCATGATAAATTTAGGTTCAATTAATCATATTACTTAAAGAACTCCCACTTAGATAGACATCCCTCTAATCCTCTAAGTGATTACGTGATCCAAATCAACTAAACCATGTCCGATCATCACGTGAGATGGAGTAGTTTCATTGGTGAACATCACTATGTTGATCATATCTACTATATGATTCACGCTCGACCTTTCGGTCTCCGTGTTCCGAGGCCATACCTGTATATGCTTGGCTCGTCAAGTATAACCTGAGTATTCCGCGTGTGCAACTGTTTTGCACCCGTTGTATTTGAACGTATAGCCTATCACACCCGATCATCACGTGGTGTCTCAGCACGAAGAACTTTCGCAACGGTGCATACTCAGGGAGAATACTTCTTGATAATTAGTGAGAGATCATCTTATAATGCTACCGTCAATCAAAGAAAGATAAGATGCATAAAAGATAAACATCACATGCAATCAATATAAGTGATATGATATGGCCATCATCATCTTGTGCTTGTGATCTCCATCTCCGAAGCACCGTCATGATCACCATCGTCACCGGCGCGACACCATGATCTCCATCGTAGCATCGTTGTCGTCTCGCCAATCTTATGCTTCCACGACTATCGCTACCGCTTAATGATAAAGTAAAGCATTACAGCGCGATTGCATTGCATACAATAAAGCGACAACCATATGGCTCTTGCCGGTTACAAAACATGATCATCTCATACAATAAAATTTAGCATCATGTCTTGACCATATCACATCACAACATGCCCTGCAAAAACAAGTTAGACGTCCTCTACTTTGTTGTTGCATGTTTTACGTGGCTGCTACGGGCTTAAGCAAGAACCAATCTTACCTACGCATCAAAAACACAACGATAGTTTGTCAAGTTGGTGCTATTTTAACCTTCACAAGGACCGGGCGTAGCCACACTCGGTTCAACTAAAGTTGGAGAAACTGTCACCCGCAAGCCACCTATGTGCAAAGCACGTCGGGAGAACCGGTCTCGCGTAAGCGTACGCATAATGTCGGTCCGGGCCGCTTCGTCCAACAATACCGCCGAACCAAAGTATGACATGCTGGTAAGTAGTATGACTTATATCGCCCACAACTCACTTGTGTTCTACTCGTGCATATAACGTCAACATATAAAACCTAGACTCGGATGCCACTGTTGGGGAACGTAGTAATTTCAAAAAATTTCCTACGTACACGCAAGATCATGGTGATGCATAGCAATGAGAGGGGAGAGTGTGATCTACGTACCCTTGTAGATCGACAACGGAAGCGTTAACTTGGTTGATGTAGTCGTACATCTTCACGGCCCGACCGATCAAGCACCGAAACTACGGCACCTCCGAGTTCTAGCACACGTTCAGCTCGATGATGATCCCCGGACTCCGATCCAGCAAAGTGTCGGGGAAGAGTTCCGTCAGCACGACGGCGTGGTGACGATCTTGATGTACTACTGTCGCAGGGCTTCGCCGAAGCACTGCTACAATATTATCGAGGACTATGGTGGAAGGGGGCACCGCACACGGCTAAGAATATAATCACGTGGATCAACTTGTGTCCTTAGGGGTGCCCCTTGCCTCCGTATATAAAGGTTCAAAGGGGGGGCCGGCCGGCCAAGAGGAGGCGCGCCAGGAGGAGTCCTACTCCCTCCGGGAATAGGACTCCCCCCTTTCCTAGTTGGAATAGGATTCATGGAGGGGGGGGAAGAGGAGAGAGAGGAGGAAGGGGGGCCGACCCCCTCTCCTTGTCCTATTCGGACCAAGGGGGGAGGGGCGCGCGGCCCATATATGGCCACCTCTCCTCTCTTCCACTAAGGCCCACTAAGGCCCATATACCTCCCGGGGGGTTCTGGTAACCTCCCGGTAATTCGGTAAAATCCTGATTTCACCCGAAACACTTCCGATATCCAAACATAGGCTTCCAATATATCAATATTTATGTCTCGACCATTTCGAGACTCCTCGTCATGTCCGTGATCACATCCAGGACTCCGAACAACCTTCGGTACATCAAAACGCATAAACTCATAATATAACTGTCATCGAAACCTTAAGCGTGCGGACCCTATGGGTTCGAGAACAATGTAGACATGACCGAGACACGTCTCCGGTCAATAACCAATAGCGGGACCTGGATGCCCATATTGGTTCCTACATATTCTACGAAGATCTTTTATCGGTCAGACCGCATAACAACATACGTTGTTCCCTTTGTCATCGGTATGTTACTTGCCCGAGATTCGATCATCGGTATCCTATACCTAGTTCAATCTCGTTACCGGAAAGTCTCTTTACTCTTTCTGTAATACATCATCCCGCAACTAACTCATTAGTTGCAATGCTTGCAAGGCTTAAGTGATGTGCATTACCGAGAGGGCCCAGAGATACCTCTCCGACAATCGGAGTGACAAATCCTAATCTCGAAATACGCCAACCCAACATGTACCTTTGGAGACACCTGTAGAGCTCCTTTATAATCACCCAGTTACGTTGTGACGTTTGGTAGCACACAAAGTGTTCCTCTGGCAAAAGGGAGTTGCATAATCTCATAGTCATAGGAACATGTATAAGTCATGAAGAAAGCAATAGCAACATACTAAACGATCGGGTGCTAAGCTAATGGAATGGGTCATGTCAATCATATCATTCATCTAATGATGTGATCCTATTAATCAAATAACTATTCTTTGTCCATGGTTAGGAAACATAACCATCTTTGATTAACGAGCTAGTCAAGTAGAGGCATACTAGTGACACTCTGTTTGTCTATGTATTCACACATGTATTATGTTTCCGGTTAATACAATTCTAGCATGAATAATAAACTTTTATCATGATATAAGGAAATAAATAATAACTTTATTATTGCCTCTAGGGCATATTTCCTTCACTCTCCTCCGTAGGAATATATTGTCAAAACTTGCAACACATCATGAGGTTCAAAATTGTCGAGCACCTTGCTTTCATGAACATAAGTCCATCTTAATGTCAGTTCTATGAGATCTTTCTTTCTTCTGAGGTTTGCCACTTTAGCTTCTGCTTTTCCAACATTCTCTACCTGACATAGCTCTAGCTGACAACAAAGGTTTAAATGTTGCAGCTCTTCAACATCACTGCAATCGACACCATTAACTCCTGCTACGAAACATGTAAGTGTCTGCAGCCTAGTGAGTTTTCCGAGTTCTGGAGGCATGCTCTTCAACTTCCGACATCCATGAGTGTAGAGGTGACGGAGGTGATTCATATACTTCATTTGTCTTGGAAGTCGATCAAGATCAGAGCAGTTGGAAAGGTCCAATGTTTGTAGGTTATATAGAATACTTATATCCTCAGGAAGTGCTTCGATAGAACTGTAAGAGAGATCAAGGTACCTCAGGTGGCGCAAATACTTCGGTCTCAGTGCAGAAGAATTCACTGTACAGAGCTTCAAGGCATGCAAAGAGTCGTATTTTGACAGATGCTGCAATGAGCTTTTTCTCATAGTTCTATCAAGTAGCAGTGTTTGGACAGCAAGGGATCTTTTCTTCTTAGAATCATTCAAAATACCTTTTGTTTCTGCACATGACAAAAATAAATGCCGAGCGGTATCTGGATGCCACTCAGTTTGACTTGGTTCCTTAGCTGCAACAACACATTCCTTTCCCATAACAGACATTGCAATATCATGCATAAGATCATGGATTTTACATGTAGTTTTGAAACAATACTCCTTTTGCCCTGAAATTCCTCTATGTCCAGAAAGAATGATCTTGATGCCAATTCATTGAAAATATGTTTTCCAATGGTTTCAAGACTATCTTCATCTTGTTCTGGGATAAAGCCATTCGCGATCCATAGTTGGATAAGCTTCTCCACATTAATATTATAATCCTTGGGAAATACAGCACAGAAAGCAAAACACTGCTTCATGTGTGCTGGCAAGTCGTTGTAGCTAAGCTTGAGTATTGGCAAAATTCCAGTTTCCTTGGTGCAAATGCTGCTTCTAGATGATACAACCTTCCATTCTTCCACGCTGGTCTTGGCACGAAGGACAGAGCCCAATGCAGTTGCGGCTAAAGGAGAGCCACAACATCTCTTCACAATCTCACCAACCATCTTGACTAGCATGGCAGGCTTTTCTTTTTCCGAACTGAATGCTCTAGCCTCGATAATTTCCTTTATGAAGCAATCCTCCAAATGACTGAGATTGAAAGCTCTATCTGCACCCATAATTTTAGCAACTTGCTTATCACGAGTTGTTATCAACACTGCACTACCCATGCCACCATGCTGGAGACAGATCTTTAACCTTTCCCACTTATGGAACTCTTTGTTAGACCAGACATCATCCAATACAAGGAGATACCTCTGCCCACTGACCAATTTTCTAAGTCTATCCAGTGGTGGTTTATGTGTATCAACATTCTTCTTGGGGGATGCTTCAACTATACTCTTGGCCAGGGAGTTCACATCAAAGGTATCAGAGACACAAACCCAGAGCAGCAACTGGAAATGCTTCTGAATTTCAGGTTCATTGTATATAAGTTGCGCTAATGTGGTCTTGCCAAGGCCCCCCATTCCAACAACGGGAATAACTGTGAGATCTGAACTACTAGCTTGATCAAGTAGTATATCAACAATCTTCTTCTTATCTTTGTGTCTGGATCTGTTGGCAATTTCTCGTGGGTCGATGATTACATAATCTGTCAGCCTCCACTCCTTGGACACTGGTGACACTGGTTGGTTCTTGAACCCGAAGGCCTGCATATCTGCTATGAGGCCCTCGATGGCCTGCAGAATCCGACAAAGCTTGCGACCCATCCTGTGACGGAATACAGTTGGGTTGTGAGCAGGGAAGATTTTGATTACATCAAAGCCAAGCTTGGTGTAGTGCCCGTTCTCCCGAGAGCGGACGTCCTGCCCGCAGCGGCAGCTGGACGCAGATATCCAGCCGCCCGCTGCGCCGGGGTGATGCGCGCATAGAATAAGCGAAAAAGTCACAACTGATGAATACAACGCCACATACAACCAAATACCGGGTCCACCTGTGCTCTGTGGGCTCGCACGGCGCGCGGTACACATCTGACACAAATGGGCCAGCCATGCAGGGTGGCTGTACAGCGTGCGGGTGTGAGGCAGCGTTCTGACATAGTGTCGGACATCTTTTTTGACTTTGCGACCGCTGGCGTGCACGGCAGTGCGCAGCTCTCTCTGCGCGCGTCGGTGGTCCATGCATGCACCCCTCCACGCTGCTTTGGGCTTTACAACATGTGGATAAATAATTAATTTAATAAAAATTTCATGGGTGGGGTTACATTCGCTCTCTTGCCAAACGAAACATATAACCAACACGCTGCCTGCTGCATGCACCCCGTCTAGTTTTTAAACTAATGTTAAACGCCGGATTAATGTGTTAATTGAAGAGATAAATAGACAGATGTGATTACATTATTCTTCTCGCCCCACGGTACAACAAATCTATTCTCTGCCTGACTGCCTGCTAAGTGCACAACATATATTTTTAACTGAGCGATTTTATTTTGCATATGACTATTCACCGTCGTCCCGATGGGTACACCCCCTCTTCATCTTTATTACTGCCAGCCAACTGCCTTGTGTCAGGTGCTGCTGTCAGATGTGGTCTCCCAATACGCATATACCGGAAAAAACGAAAGCCAACGTTCGGCAATACTCTAACTAGCACATCGCCTTTATTCGAATCATGAAGACACGAGCGCCGTGGATACGGTGCGTGCAGCTGCCGGTGCGTGCAGACACTACACATGTGGGGTAATGCTCCGTGTGTGTCACGGGTGTCAAACACTGCTCCCACTGACACAACCATGCAATGCAAGACCCCACACACCAGATGTAATAAATCTTCCAACCCACCCACATTTTAATCCAACAGCAGGCAACAGCATTTTGTGCTAGACTAGAACAAAAGCCAAAATAATTTCCATGAAATGTAAAACAAGACTAGACTACCCTTTATGAAAGTCCAAATTATCTTGGATGCTCCCCCATTTGCTGCCAGATCATTTACAAACTAGACCAAGATAATTTTATGACAGAATGACACTGGGTTCAAAAGATTCATTAGGACAAGCTTTTGCACACAGACAAACAAAGAGATCAACTGAAATATATGAAAGCATCATTTAGTCGCACAATTAACTAAACTGGATCAACTGAAAAGTGGGTTCAATACTAGCAAGATGCCCGTGCATTGCACGGAACGTCTGGATGCATTCTTTTATAAAACACATGTTGTGATTGACCCATGCGGGAGTAATCCCATGTGTAAAAACTAATGATATCTCGAGAAAGAGAAGAGATAGGGTGAGGAGAAGTGTAGAAACCCATGCGGCCACCATGCCAGATTGTTCCAGAGGTTTCCTTTTTTTATTGCTCAACAATGAGGTTGTGGGAGATAAGGATGAACAAGGGAAGGCCTTATCTGCAAATGTGGAGAGAGGTGCGGGTATCTTTTTGCAAAATTGCCATAGTTTGCTTTCTATCCGTCAGATATAGATCAAACGGTCTATCTTGCAAGATGGCAGGCACACCATCATCACCAACTCGGTTTTTTATAAGAGTAGAGATAAAAAGTCATGCTTAACCCAGAATTGTTATAATTATGGTGGTGTATTTCATCAACAATGTGCTCAATACAACTTTCAAATGATATAGCATCCCTGCTAGATAGCAACCAATCACTACATTTGCAGTATGATCCAAAGAGGCAGAGATGATTTTTTTTCAGAACAGAGCACTAACATGCTTGACAAACAAAACGATGCAGAAGGCATTAATAAAATAAGAATACTAGTCAGAAATAATAAGCACCTAGTTGCGTTATATAAATTACTAAAAAGTGAAATGCGAGAAACAACCAGTTTAATTGCTGAACAGTAATCAGAAGAGCAGAAATGAAGTTCGGTGCCAATAAGTTCAATTTCCTTTGGAGCCAAAAAACAATGGTCTCAGATATGCAGCACTACAAGATTGGCAGTTGAAGATTGCTGAATTTAGAGAGAACTGAACGATATTTATTTCTAAGCATAAAAGGCAAACACAAACCAGTATCCAGCACACATCATATATGTCATGGCAGAGTAACCAGCACAGCCTTTTATAGACGGTTTGAAGCATTGGCAGGCCATCTTCATCAGGATGGAACTTTTATATGTAACATATAACACTGATGCTCTGATAAAATCCGAGAGCAAGCAAAAAAATAATGAATGTAACTTTCTGTAGAAGCAAATCTACTTAAGAAATAAAACAGTGTGGATTGAATATAGAAAGGTATGATTCCACCCAGAATAATTATAGTTACGGTGGCATTTTTCAGCAACAGCGTGCTCCACACAACTTTCAAGTAATATTAGCATTCCTGCTAGATGGCAACCAACCGCTACATTTGCAGTATGATGCAAAGAGGAAAAGATGATTTTTTTTCAGAACAGAGCATTAATATGCTTGGCAAACAACATGATGCAGAAGGTGTTAATTGATACAAATTTTAGTCAAAATAGTAAAGCCTAGTTGCACTATATAACCCTTACAAGATGGAACAGAAGAATATAATCACTTTGATTGCTGAGTTCACTTTCCTCTGAAGCAAAAAAGAATCATCTCAGAGATGCAGCACTACAAGATTGACAGTTGAAGATCACTGACTTGAAAGAGAACTGAAATCAACGTTTCTATATAATTATTTCCAAGCATAAAAGGCAGACATAAACATAAATTTCCGAGCATTGACAGTTATATCAAATGGACCATCTTCGTCAGGATGGAACTTTTGCAGGTAACTTATAATACCATCATGTTCTGTTAAAATCAGGAGCAAGCAGTTAACCAAAATCAACAAAGTAACTTTCTGTACAAACAAATCTACTTAAGAAATGAAGCTAGAATGCAAATACCCTTTCTTCCAAACAAGTCAATTGGAAACCCAGCAGTGGCTACTGGCGTCCATGATCCTCAATATGAAGTTACGTGTGCAAGCAAACTTCAAGGAATATATTCAAGCATCCCTTCATCTTGACCAGTCGCATGAACTTGATATGGAGTAAGGTGCAAATGCATACCTTCCAGTTTGAGCAATCGGTCCATTAAATGAACCATTTGATTAACCTACAAAGCACATCACAAACTAGTCATGGTCTCCCTCTCTCCCAGGTAAGTGTGTATTGAGATCTATACAGAGATCCGCGTTCTAAAAAATAACAAGTGAACAGGCACCAAAACTTTAGGCACTTATGCTTAATATTGTCTTATATGGCACTCAACTAAAGAAGATGTAGCTATACAATGGTATGACGTTAGGCACTTATGCTGAATGTTGCCTTATATGACACTCAACTAGAGAAGATGTAGTTACACAATGGTATGTCGTATATGCTTAATATGGGCTATCTATGCAGTAGAACAACAATAAGGCTCTAAGTACTTAATTTACCTATACATGAACCACAAAAATAGGAATGGGATATGCAGTGTTATGGGTCAGTCCTCTTCTAGAAATCGCAGCAACTGCAATCCCATCATGATCAACACAATCGACTGACTAAAAGAGGAGCGACCTACCGCCAATGTTTAAGCAGAGAGTGGTCTGGTTTAGAACAATGGTTTAGTAAAGAATCAAACATGTACTCCCTCTGTCCCACAATATAAGATCATTTTTCAATGGTTTAGCTTGAAAAACGATCTTATATCGTGGGACGAAGGGACTACATGATTATGTGTCAGAAAAACTCGACAGCATTTAATCAGACATCACAATATAGCATGACAGCATTCCATATGCACATTATTGTATTCAGGTAAATTGGCAAGTTGGCACGGATTTTAAATACAGCTGGCTGACTCACATGAATATTATAATGCAATAACTTGCTCAGAATGTTAAGATCCACTAGCTGGTGATACAAGTCATGGGGGTGCCACATAAATTAATGGGAGAAATATAAGAGACTAGCAAGCATTGAAATTACCCAGAAAAAAAAAGAGCAACCATTGAAAGTAACATAAGTCACCACGATTTGACTTTCTATTCTATGGAACCAAAACCAGATGATCGTAAGGTGACAGGGAAACAAAAAAGTTGAACTGCAGCTGGCCCTTACTTTCGCTCATTTGAGCTTTGGTTTCAGATCTCTATCAATCATTTGGCGAGTGAACCTCGTAGCAAGCGTTTACTGCTTGTGCTCAGATGGATTGGTTTGTTCAAGTTCAGGGCCTCACACAAGAACAAGCTCATTCGGGTACTGATACAGTGGCCGGTGAGTAAGAATTTACTCCAGATTCCTGATGGAAAAAATGAGTGTAACATTTATTATGAAGATTACAGGACAGACCCAGTGCTAGAAACTCCCACACCCAGATGGTAAAGATAACTATGGTAATGACTGTTTCTGAGGTCTGAACAAGAAAAAAAATGTATGGTTTGCATGCAGAACAAGTCGTGTTCAAATAAATACTACGAGCTTCTACAAGAGCACAATTCCTCCTGTATATAGGAACACTTACCATAGAAGCTACATGGGAGGCAACAGTTTCGCAAGGATGTACACACTCGTACAAATGTATGAAAGCATCAAGCATCATTTAGTGGCAGAATAAATTAAATCGGATCCATTCAACAGCATACTGGAATATGGAAAGGCATTGTTCAAGATACTAACTACGAGAATCGGTAGATATAGCATTCCTATCTGCTAGATGGTAACAAACCACTACATTTGCAGTAGAGATGTAATTTTCCATAACAGATCACAGGGATTTCGTAAAATGGAGAACGAAAAGAAGACATATACATACCCAATGCCAATGGCGAACCAATGGTAATCTGGAAGAAAACTCTTCTGGGTTCACATTTATTGCGAAGATAACCATAGTAAATTAGTGTTTCTGAACGAGAAAAATGTGTGGTATGCATGCAGAAGAAGTCATGTTGAAATAAATACTAGGTTACTCGGCATCTTCAAGAGCATAATTCCTCCTGTATCTACGAACACTTACCATAGAAGCTACATGGGAGGCAACAGTTTCGCAAGGATGTACACACTCGTACAAATGTATGAAAGCATCAAGCATCATTTAGTGGCAGAATAAATTAAATCGGATCCATTCAACAGCGTACTGAATATGGAAAGGCATTGTTCAAGATACTAACTACGAGAATCGGTAGATATAGCATTCCTATCTGCTAGATGGTAACAAACCACTACATTTGCAGTAGAGATGTAATTTTCCATAACAGATCACAGGGATTTCGTAAAATGGAGAACGAAAAGAAGACATATACATACCCAATGCCAATGGCGAACCAATGGTAATCTGGAAGAAAACTCTTCTGGGTTCACATTTATTGCGAAGATAACCATAGTAAATTAGTGTTTCTGAACGAGAAAAATGTGTGGTATGCATGCAGAAGAAGTCATGTTGAAATAAATACTAGGTTACTCGGCATCTTCAAGAGCATAATTCCTCCTGTATCTACGAACAATCAGTCAATCACACGAGAAGGTACATGAGATTCGATAGATTCGCAAGGATGTACAGTTGTACACAGACACATGCAAAATGTACGAAAGCATCGAGCATCATTTAGTGGCATGATAAATGAAACTGGATCCATTGAACACCAGACTGAATATGATAAATTAAACTGTATCCATTGAGCAGCAAACTGCATCCATCAAGCATCATTTAGTGGCTTCAAGATACTAATACATAACATTCCTCCCTGCTAGAACTAGATGGCAACCGAACAGTACAGTTGCAGTATGAGATGTGATTTTGCAGCACGTATTACAGGAAATTCAACCACTACATATCTGAAAGACAAGTCTGGACTCGAATGTGCAGAGTTGAGCAACAGTACTCTATCTATCTATCTAGTTCACCTCCTTGGCCTAAACTTGGACAACAGTACTCTCTGGCCAAACCGCTAATTTCTAAGGAAAATGGTGGTTAGGGTGGAGATTTGGGGGCAGGAAGGAAGGGGAACCGGTGCGGAATACCTTGAGCAGCGGCGGTGGTGGCGGGCGGGATGTGGGTTTGGAGGACGCGGAAGGCGAGTGCCCGCCGCCTCGCTTGTCCTGCTGATGCCGGTGGCTGTCGCCGCCATGGACGGACGGACGGACGGGCGGACTGGCGGCCGGAACGCGAGCGGTGGTGGTGGAACTGGCTGCGCCGGCAAGTAGCCGCGGCACGAAGCAGTCCAGCCGACCTTGGAGCTGGCGGTGTGGTGGTCCGGCGGCCGGGCGACGGCGTCCTCGTCTCCGCTCGGCGGAGAGAAAAGGGGGAAAGAGGGAGATGGAAAGCTGGGCTGGGCTCGTGATTTGGATTTGGGCCGTGAAATCTCACGGCCCCGCTCTCGTCCCTCACCCGCGACCTGCTCTACAAATGGGGATGGGTTCTCTTGTTTTAAACAAACCATGCGATTTTTTTAATGCAAACTTGTGATTAGACTAACATAACAGATAATTACAACAACAACTACTTAATCCTCCAAAGTTGGCGAGAAAGTGGGAAGTGACGACACCGGAACCAAGTAAGATAAGATAAGAATGCATTGGTAGTGCTTGGTAGTCTGTAGTAGAGTTGTAGAAGCAATCACAACCATAATATTCCCTTAGCACTCTGGTAGAAAAGCCATCATACCCAAGCATCTATTCCAGGCAGAGTTTTTGCCTTGACGTTTCACCACTTGGTTGAAAGCAACATGAGAACATATGGGGTGTGGACACGTGCATTAAATTGGTAGGCTGGGGTGTACATTTGCATGGTAACTGTAGGCTGCAAGTGAAAATTTTGTTAACTGATTTGCATTTTTTCATGTGCACTTTGGGTGGATTTTGCAATTTTGGTGGTGAGCAGTTCCTGGTCAACCACATCTCCAATCTGTCGAGCGGTGATTTTCTTTGTCTACAGCAGGTGGAGCTCGCAACATGCAGCGATGGGATGGGCTTTTTTTGATGTGACCACGTGCATGTGCATGCGCCGACTGCTCATGGGCTCTCTCGATTGATCTGGACATCGATGCATGCAGCGGTTTCCAGAATTTTGTCCGTAGCAGTTTCCAGGTTTCTCTTCAATCTTTCTTTCTCTATCTTAAAAGATCACAACCGACGTACGTGCCTATAAAAACCTCCTCATCGCGTGAGTCTCTTCAATCACGGCTGCGAGCAAGTCAGTATGTTCTCCCCGTTCTCCTCTAACCCATCTCTTGTTTCGGTGGCGCCCTCCCCCGAATATACTACGCGTGATGGGTCGCCGTTTCGACCTTCTGCGGCCGCACGCGGTGGCCTTCGCGTGGTCCAAGCCAGCACGCCTGCAGCCGACCATGGGTAGCTCACGACCCTGCCGTTCTTCGTCCCGCCGGTCTTCTCGCTATCGGCATGGGTACATGCCACGGTGTTCTTGACCTAGAGCTGGCCGGCGCCTTGAACTCATCCACCTTGCTGGGTGTTCTAGCTTGCGTCCGCTGAGTCGACCTCATGCCAGCCAGGCCGCCGGGGCCCCTTCGAAGATGACGCGAGGAGGCACTCCGGTTATCTGTTGCCCCATCTCCATGTTGAGGCACGGCGGCGCTCACAAGGTCACCGTGGCTAGCTATCTCGCCTTCGCCTCTGCTCTTGATGGGGCCGGCATCGTCCGAGAGGGCAATTTTGTAGTGCCTCCCGTAGAGGGATTCGGTATCGCTGGACACGGCCGGTGTTCGGTCAGTGGGGCTGCACCTGCGAGGTCCAGCTCCGGGAGCTCCAACGGTAGCATGTGTGGTACATGATGAGCATGGCGGCGCCGGACCGCACCTCTTCCCGCTGCTCCTCGACTACTCACTGGCGTTGAGGTGGCGGATGTGAGGGAATTCTGCGAGCCTCCTTCCACTGGTTCATGAAGCAGTCGCCGTCGGATTTCACTCCTTGGTCGTGATGCCTGCCTTCTTCTCGCTTTCTTTGTTGTGCACCCTGCAGCCCCTTGTGGTTTCCCGCGGACATGTTTGCGGCTGGCGTGATGCTGCTGCGTTGGTGTAGTGTGTGTGTTTGTGTGTGCTGGGTTCGTGTGTGTCAGTTTGCATAGCTGCGTTGCATGCGTGCGTGCTTCATGTGGTGCGTGATTTGGATGCGGGTTGGTGTGCGTGCTCAGGACGGTAGATCCGACGCAACCTGCTTGCTCCACGGTCACGGTCGGGTTCAAGTAACTATGGTGGCCATGAGCCTACGATATTGTCCTTATGCTTCATTTGTGACTCAACTCCCATGCTTCATGCCCTGCTGTTATAGCCCAGGTGATCAAATCCTACATTGGACATAATTAATTTCCTAACACAAGTTTCCATTCACTGTATACTACATAAACAAATCTCTACACTGCTACACCTACTGTATACAACATGAACATATCTCTATTCTGCTACACCTCGCTACAGCTATGATGACTACTCCTCCCACTTGAATGGCACGAGCAACGAATCTTCTAACATATTTTCCCTAATCTACATAACATCCACTCGCCATCCTTTGCTGAAAATAAAATAAAATACTACTATATGATGTGACTACGTGCATGCACTGCATGCACGTAAGAAAGGGCGTAACAATCCGTACAAATATTATACCATTCATGCTGAATTTGTCTTTTTTGTTACTCATTGCACAATTTGAATTTAGATCTGATTTTCTTAGGGCATGTAGACACATACGGTAAGAACATCCATGATTTTTTTCGGAAATTTTTGACAAGCTTAAATTTGAATTTTTCAAGTCGGTATCATGGGAGCATATAAGTGTTGGTATCATATGATATTCCCCCCCCCCCCACCCCACATCTGCACTACCCAGACACAGATTTCAAAGCAATAGAAGTATGAGCATGAACTGCATGCAAAAATATGGCAGTAGTGATTTACAAAGCAAGTAAGTTCCTTCTGATCAAAAAGCTATCTGTTGACTACACGCGGTGACGACACGTAATTTTGAAAAGAACGTGGTTACACGCATGAAGTTTCAAGATACAATCACGTACATGGAGAAAAAAAAGACCCGACCCATATCCAATTGACAAACTTCCTTTTATCCACTTAATGCAGTCATAACAGAAAAGGAAAACATAATTTCCTAATTTAGCATGTAACAAAAACTCATTAATGTACTTTATTTTAATTTCCATTTCATACAAACCCACCGTCGCCTAGACAATAGATTTGAGAATGCTAACTATGTGTCACACGTCAATTAGGCAACCCATATGTATACTTCCGAACCACTTTGCAAGCCTAGGAAGATACAAGCGTGTGACCCATCCACCCTCACACCCATCTACCCTCGGACTACCATGTATTCATCAACGCCTCGCTCAGGCGGCCGCATCCAAATAACGCGAGCCATATGGCAAGATCAAAATAAGATAGCAGTGACACACCCACCCTATCTTCTACTAAATATCCACCTAGAAGTTTACAAGGAGAAGCACACGAACACGCGTCCAACCTTAAGTGCATAGGCAAACCAAAGAGCACGAATAATCCACGCACCACAAAAACTTCCCAAAAGGGAAGCAATTTAGTAAGAAAAGAAAGAGCCCGACTTTGGCACGTCTCAAGACCATGTCCACTCTGACAACAACATTGTGAATGACACAATGAGCACTAATTCATATTCACTGTTTTAAACTCCCTTTTCCTTTTCATTCAACGCAAGAACTAACTACAATACATTTATGCACAATGGGATGAGTTGGTAGTCTACATACCGAGACGCATACTTCTTAAAGTAGTCAGTCTGACTGCCAAACTAGAAAAATACAACACCATGCCCACTGGAGCCGAACCTGGAGTCATAATAGAAGCATGCGTCCTCATTTGTCCTAATGACATTTACAGAAGAGCAGGCCTAGACATAAGATGAAGTTGAAGAAAAGGCTGCTCAAGTGGACGTGGAGTGCATTTGTGTGGTAGCCACAATATCACCATCAACGAGCAGAACTATTATGTACTTGAAGTGACAAAAGAGGAACTGCTTACAACACGGAAGAAAGCACAAACAATGCAATGGCAGTTTAACATGGCCCACTAACCACCCGACAGAAAGAATTTGCAAGACAAACAAGAATTCTAGCAAAATACGCAACAACTTTTTCGATGTGATACCGCCCACATCGTGAAGATCCTATCATTACATACACAAGTGTCGGCCGCCTATGGGCCGGAGGCAACAGTTTGCAAAAGTTTTTTTATCACTTCAACACGGACACTAATCCTGCAGGAGGCCACACCAGGATGATTGAATCTAGCAATAATTATCTATATTTCTTTTATCTTACTGCAGTAGAGTCGTGCCACGGCTAGAATAGATGATGCCTATCGGAGATGTATGAAGATGTGTTTCCGTGTTTAGCAACATGCAACATGCAACATGCATGATAAATTAGCTTCTTTCCTACTTATTTTCCTACATCCACAATTTTACGTACAATAATCTGCTATATGAGATAGATAACACTAACTGCAAATAGTAAACACGGTTCATATGAACACAATGTATCGACGAGCGCGGCGTGCCGCCGCGCGAGCAATGCTAGTTGTAACTATGCCTATTACAACATGTTCTGACGGGGGCTCCAGAGTGAAGTAAGTTAATCAACAAGTTTAAGCTTTAATTCCTCTTGCGAAATGGTACAACAAATTACCCATTCAGGTGGGCAACACCGAACACAGACTGAGAAGTAAATTTCTCAACAAGTTGAAGCTTTAACCTGGCACGATATTAATTATTGTCAGTATCTGATCTGACGATGGATCGATGGATGAAGGAGGTGACGGCCCTTGCAGTGTGCGCAGGGCATCCGGTATTAGATGTTAGGTGTCGGTGTGATGTCTGTTTGCTATTAGGCTCGGACATTTGGCACCCCTTCATCACAGGGATATGAGTAGCGACAGGTGTTGCCAAGATGGTGGCTTCAGACTTATTGATGTATTACCTTGTACGGGCTTTATGAATAATTAATAGAATGGTTGCATGCATCACCCAGATGCAGAGGCCGAAGGTATATCCTCCTTTTAAAACAAGGGTTGAAGCAGTTTTTCTTCTACCATCTCCTTGAGCTTGTTTGGAAGACTAACTGCTTCAAACTTCCAGGGCAAATCCTAATCAACACGATGAAGATGTCGCATACCATCACACACAGGGATAACAATGGTTTTGTAGAAGATTAATATAGCTGGCTCACCCTTGCATTTCATGGCTAGACTTGTTCAAAACATAGTATAAGGTTGTAGTCAAAACATACAACTATTTCTCGGCAAGCACCATTGCTCCCTCACCATTGTGCATTGTTGTAGCCAGTCCCCTATACAAGTTCCCCTATAATTAGTCTGGCATATGTGGCCCACCTGTGGCCCACTTGTCAGTGGCTAATCTCTCTCTCTCTCTGTCTCTCTCTCACGTGACCGCCGGACCTACCTGCGCACATACCTGCTATTTGGAAAACGAAATGTATGATGAAACACAAAGTATATGCACTTCAATATTTGGAATGATCATTCTTGCGCGTCATGCAGCTCTTTCCCGCTTGAAACCAACATGCACCTGTTCTTTGATTGTGTGTTCAGCACTGCATGCTTGAATACAATAAACATTCAGTGGGACACCAATTTGGGGGTGCGTGAGATGATAATGGTGACTGCCAGAAACTGGAATCAAGACATATTTAAAGAAGTGGTAATGTTGGGTGCTTGGAACGTATGAAAAGAGAGGAATAGCAACGGGATAGGAGTAGCAACAGCGTCGCCAAGTTGGTGGCTTCAGGCTTATTGATGTACCACCCTGTATGGCCTTTGTGAATAATTAATAATAGCGATGCATGCATCGTTCAGATGCAGAGGCCGGGGGTACATCCTCCATTTCTAAAAAAAATGAAAAAAGAGGAATTCCTGCCATTTTGACAAGATTGCTCCTTCATTACAGGGTTGTAAAAGAGGTGTTATTTCAGACTTGGAGATCTTAGAATTCAGGGTTAAAAGTTAAAACTGATATAACTGCATTCCTAGATTCTTTGATCACATCTCTCCTAAACTCGTACTTCCTACTCTTGTAAATTTTTTAGCCCTTGTCTTAGCCTTCTTTTTGTAAATAGACCCCCACCTCTCTTTCTCCTTGTTTGGAGGCATGTAAAATCTTTGTACATAGTTATCTTAATTTAATATAGAAGTGGGAGCCTCTCCTGCTGTTTTGGTTGCTAAAACAACGCCAGCGGAGCTTTGGCGACCAGCAACACGGCAGGGCGATGGCCCAAGGTGGGTGGTGGTGATCGCCATATGTGGCAATGGCATGCGAAGCTGTGAAGTGTCAGGCGATTGGCTCCTACCAACACCAATTTTATTATAATGGAAAATGGGGTGTTTTTAGGTGATCACCTAAAATATTTATGGTATAAAGAAGTTGTTGGTGTGTGTGTTTTTTGGCAACTTTTCCTAAAACTGGTTTTTTTTTGGAGAAAGGGGAGCTGTTGAAAATGCTTTTATATAGGAACATATGTTTTGTTTTCTTGTAAAGTTTCATCATGGAATGACATTCATGGGCGACGTGGCAAAAAAACAATAAAGGCTTCAAAAAAGTTATTTTCAAAAGCATTTTGGAGTGCTAACTTTTGCAAGCATTAAGAACATGTGAACGTTTGCCAAATAAAATCAGAATGTTTTGAATTGTTTTCTATTTTTCGGATTGTACTGTTCATACAGAGCTCATATGAGCTGGAGCTGTGGACACTTAAGCTCTGTTCGGCAAATCGCCACGGAGCGGAGCGCCCTTTCAGCCACTCCTCATATCATCTCTACTATTTCCCTTGGTGGGCCGAAGCCGCTGGACGTGCGCGAGGTGGGGGATCTCCCGGCATCGCATCGCCGATTGCGCTACCCACCACCTCCACCCGGGTGATCCCTGCCCAAACCTCCGCCCCGTCTTGCACGAAGCCCGGCCATCGCACTCCCTTAGCAGGCCAAGCCCTCTGCATCCTCCCCGCGGCACTGCGATCCCGCCACTGCTCGCGTCGACCTTCGTCGCCGACGTGCACCGGCGACGCCCCGTGCTAGCCTCCCCTGAGGTCCATGGAAAGGTACATGCATAGCCACCACCTCTGCTCTGCACGGCGCCTGACGCGTAGCGGCGGCTCGGCGAGATCAAGGCGGGGTAGGTGTGTCTCGCGTAGGACTTTGTCTGGACGGTCGCCCGTGTCCTTGGCGTCGAGAGTGACCGTCGTTTGATTTAACCGCCACCCTCCGGTTCCACGGCTGACAAGCGCGTCTCGAGCTCCTCGTGCGCCTGGGTGCCCCGTGTGCCACTCCGAGCTTCAGCGCCTCTTCATTGCCAACGCTGAATCCATGTCAGTTGCTGCAGCACGGATGGTGTGTCAATAAGCTCATTGTCAAGTGCAGAGTGCACCCAGCACAGTTGGTAGTTCCCGAGGAAGATCAAGGAGGAGGAGAGTGACGACGTGCACATGAAGGGCACCAAGAAGTAAGTGGGATGATTCTGTACCGGCCTTCTTTGTTCCTCACCATGGCAATCAAACTCATGCTGAGTCTTTCGGTACTAGCCGTTTCATTGTTGCTGGGTATATGTAGAAAATGGAACCCTGTCAGACCTATTTTTACAGCTACAAACATTAATTCTTGATGGTTTTATATGAAGAAAGAATTTACTGTATTGCGATGTATATTGTTGTATCCTGACGAGATGAATCAATTGGTGGCAGCATTTATGTATCTGAAAACGATGTCATAGACTGGTTGCAGGTTGTGCGCACCAGGGTGTTTGATTGAGATGGAGCCACTGACGGTGGATGATGTGCTCTGGCAGCTGGAGGGTGTCGAGAAATGACTTTTCCACCTTGAGGAAGGAGCTAGACCGGTAAGCTTAATATCTGAATTTGCTTTCCTCCATGAAACAGTTGTTTTGTACATACATGCATGCATGATTGATAGCGACTCAACTGTTTGTAAAAAAAAGTAACTGAAGCTCATGGTGGTGTACCGTGTATGTGTGTGTGCATATGGTGTAGTGCATGGGAGGTTAACCAACGTGTGCAGGTGGAAAGAGGGGGGATTCAGATTCAGCCATGTCTGCAAGGAGATATGAATCGGACGGTAAAGAATCAAAACACTGCTTCGCCGGCTGACTGCACGTCTCATGACGGGCGCCGAGCAGAGACGCAGTTCGCAATACCTACTCACCTCGAGGTTCATCTATTCAAAGTCCTGGTGCTGCCTCTTCATGATACAATGCCCACCTGATCGCTGTCGGTTGCGCCAAGGTCCTACGCCAAAGAGATTGTTCCTGTCATGCTCGACAAGATGATGAAGTCCAGCCATTACCGTACCAAGGCCATGTTGGTCATTCTCTGGGCGATATGACAAAAGTAGAGGGGCAACAACCAAATATGTTGTGACCCATAGATTGTGTAACAACGTCCGAGACGGGTTGATGAGGCTGCCTTCTAAGAAGACACAGATCGGAGAACGCTACGAAAATGTTATACGGAACCATGGTTCAGCCGAACCTACGCTCGACACCATTGATCTCTGAACACTTTTCATAAGGATCCGTGTATGATTGATTAAAAAATGCATGATGGGAGCTGTTTGCATGTTAAACAATGCATGATGTGGATCCACATGTAGCAGGATGTTGAATCGTACGGCGTCGACCATAGGTTCGGCTGAACCATGGTCCAGAATCACGCCTCTCGAGAACGCTTAGAGTGGCCTCGCTGGTTATGGTTCCAAGATGACACATATCACGTTGTTCTAACCAGAATGAATGTCTTGTAGGCTCGAAAAGGGGATTTTAATTCCTTATATTCATGTGTTCTTATGTTTTTTTAGTGAGATCTAATGGAGAAACAAAATATTACGGTAGTGAGTTTTTGCAAAAGCAAATGTTAATTGTTATCCCAAAAAATATATGTTCGGTAGTATATGACAGATCATTGCAATTGCTAAGAAGAGATGAAAAACGAATTTCTTCGGTTGGAAGTTTAATATTTGGCCATATCTTTGTGTAGCTTTGATGTGCTTGTAGAGGATAACATAATGTGGTATTGAGATCCACATGGTGAATATAGCCACTACTATCTCTTTTAGTGTTCCAAATTCCTACTTCAGGGTGGAGGTATGTGTACCGACATGACTTACATTTGAATACATGCACTTTGCTTTTGAGTTCTCAATTAGTTGCTCATCTTTGGTAGATTGTGTGTGTTGTATGATGTGTGCAAGAAAGTCGTTTGGAGATTTGACTTGCATACTTTCATAGAGCTGCTTCTTGAAGAAATTGTCCTAATACATGCAGGAATAAGTAGTCGAACTGATGAAAGAAAGGGAGGGATAGAGAGAGAATAAAAAGAAAAACAATAAAAAACTCAATCACAATTGATGTTGAATCATAAGAACATATATGTCCCGTGGCAACGCACGGGCAGTTAACTAGTCTCTATTATTAAAGGAGGATCGAACGTCGTGATGGTTCGACCTCCTTCTTCGCAGCCATTGCTAAAAATCGCTCAGCCTCGCGCGAGGGCCGCTATCGCACCAGCCCAAAAAAAACATGCAACTCAGCACACGTACGTGAAACTGATCCTTTTCTCTCACGATGCATCCGCTCCTTGGCCACGATCTCCACGAGCCCCCATCCTCGCTTTCGATCCCCTCCATCAAGGGGCACTCTCCCTACGCGACCTCGAGCAACCGCCGCCACCGTCACCATCCCAGCGCGGCAGTTCCCCGCCAACCCTCGTGGGAGCTCGCCGTGCGCATGTCGAGACTTGGTCTCCGGCTCTCAACAGACTCCACTACCAGCAGCAGTCGCCTGCTACCACGCCCCGGCCCTCCTCCGGTTCGTGGTCGGTGATGGGTTTAGCGAATCGCGCCGTCTTAGGCCTCCGTTGGATTAAGGCGACGACCACCATCGCCTGGCTCTGCCACCATCTTCGGTCGATATGTCGTACGCACTCATACCCATCGTGTCTCGCTCTCACCTCCTTCCCGCTTCCGACACACTCGCCCTGCCGGCCATCTGCGCCGCTGCCGCCACTCCCTCATCTCTCTCCCTCTCGATTCGATCGCTCTCTCAGTCGGACGCCGCTGCCTCTCTCTCCCGTCTCTCCCGATCTGATGACGGTGATGGGAGGAGGAGCAGCAAGGTGGCGGAAGGAGACGAGATCAAGAGGAGCAACGCAAGTAGCAGTGTCAACAACAAGCGGCAGCGGCCAATTTGGCAGGGAGCGGAGTCAACGAAAGGTTGTTGGCAGCTGATTCGGCTGGGAGCAGAGCAGCCTGAGCCACAGCTGGTCTCTTCCCTGCTTTTTTCTCTTGGGTGTTCCCCTTTTACTCTCGGGTGGCAACGAGTTTGATGGGCAGAGGAATTGCCTATCTCTTGTGGACTGGTTGGTTCTTCGCTGAGGAATGAACAGAGGAATTGATTATCTTTGCAAGTCTACTGAATTTTCCACTCAAGGTATGTATGATTGATCTTTGTGCTTATGTCGATGGATGACGATGCAGATTTTGGTGATATACTGTTTTTGTTATATGTAAATACGAGTGGTTATTAACAATCTATTGTTAGTTCTGCAGCCTATATATACATAAAACCTTTCAGATTGGGTGGTCTCCGGTTGAATTTCAATGGTCCAAGGATTCTGTATTAGTACAAACTTTCAAAGAGATAGGGCTCAGACATGGTCACAAGAATGAATGTGGACTGGAAGGAGGAGCGGAGAGAAAGATGCCTCCCTCTCTCTCCGTCACAACTCACAAATATGCCTCTATTATCTTCTTTTTTTTATCTAACCATGTCAGTATTTCCTTCTATCACTATTTCTGTCACAAGACAAGTTTGTTTCCATGATGTAATGTTCACAAGGGGATGCCCATTCTATACCTGCACAATATTGTCTTCCATTTTATACCTGAATAAATATAGTCCGAGGTTACTTAATCTTATACTACAATTTCAGAATTTCCCTGTATGTTTTTTACAGGTTCAACACATGTTATTATCACTAAAGTAGTCCAAACGTCATTGTACAGTGGACACCATTCTTTTAAATAATTGGTATTATGGTATTTGTGTGGCACTAATCAATCAACATATAAAGCATTGTAATCACCTATAATATATTGTATGATAGAAAAGCTGAAACTTAAAAACAAGTAGGAACTATCTGTAGGTACTGAGTCCCAATAAATACATTTTGAACCTACTATCTTTGGGAGAAAGATGTCAGCATCTAAAGGTGTGGCAAAAAAGTTTGATAGATAGGTCAAGAGTAAGGAGCATAGGATGGGGACAAATTTTGTTCTCATGGTCCTGCTATATATTGTGTTAAGTTATGTTTTCAAGGTTTTTCTGGGATTAAAAAATAAGGACCATCAAAACGTGAATTCTCTTCTTTATCTACTGAAGTGTTCTTCCTTGTAGGTTATCATGTGAAGAACGACAAGAGAGGAGTTGGGCCATTTGGTACAGCTAGAAGTTAAAAAATGACCTTTGGTAAGTTTCCAAGATTGTTGTATGAGCTTAATAATAATAACTGGTTAAAGATGATTTCTTTTAAGTTTTCAATATTGCTGTATGAGCTTAAGAATTTAGAATAGTACTCAGCTTGTTACTAGGATTTAGCAGCACAAACAGATTTTTTACACGCCGTCTATAGGGAGTTCTCAATTTTAAATGCAAGCAATTGTGTAGTAGTCAACAATATCATAAAGGAATGTATATAGTTTAATAAGACATAATTACTTCTGTTTTTACTTGGATACGGTAGAGAGCGGGGCGGTTGGCGGGATGAAAAATATAGGGCGCCATGGCGAAGGAGAGGTGGACGTCATCTGGCCCCGCTAGAAAATCAAGCGGGGAGGGGAGGTTGTGGCAAAAAAGGGAGAGGTATGTTGTGGGGTGGTGCTTTTGTTGGGCCCGCAAGTTTGAGATAAAATGTTAAATAGTTTGGACAACCACATTTCTCCTCCACATATGGTCTGGATTTGGGAGAGCCTGAACTGTATTTTGGGGATCCTATTAGGCGCCCGTTTGATGTCTAGACACATCCGGACATATGTTTGACATTGAAGACAACTTTAATCATTTGTTTGATTCATTTATATGTATTGTACCCATAGCAAGCTGACAAAAAACAGCCACGACCAACGGCCCGTTCAACCTCCCTCGACCCCTCCCCCTCACCCTCGACGGCCCACCAACGATCTCTCCTCTCCTCTCCCACCCCAACTGATCCCAGCCCCACGATTCCCCGCAAAGCACCGAGGGAAAACAGCGCGAAGTTCCTCGCGATAGCCCCAACGCGGCCTCCTGCTGAGATGGTGCTGCTCGTCGATGATGCCGCGTCACTGCCCCACAATTCGGACCGGCATGTCTCCTGGGAGACCACTCAATTTGTACGTGCTAACCCTTGTCCTGAATTCTCCAGTTAAATCGTTCTATTGATTCATGGAAGAGAAAGAGACCAGACAGGAGCGCAGCGACGGTGCCAGTCGTGGAAGAAATGGGTAGGAGGGAGGGAGAGAGAGAGAGAGAGAGGAGCGCACCCCTCCGCTCATCTTTGTCTCCTCCTTCTGCGCGACGTGGACATTGCAGGTGCGATGGTGTGGCCACCGCTGTCGTCAACGGCCCACTCAAAGTGCAGACCATGCCCCGTCCCAAAGCCACCACGCACCGGCGCCACATACTGCCGGTAGCGCCGCGGCACGCCCGCTGACGGCCTCCCCTCCCATGCCGCCTCTCCTCCCTCTTACGCTGATATGTTCAATGCATGGAGGCGTCAATCTAGACCCCGTGGACACATGAAGGAGGCTAGGATTGAGTGCAGGCGGGCAACTAGGATCAACAGCGGCAATAGAGTCATATTGTGGCGGCGGTTACCTGGCTGTAGTGAATAGAAATTTTGGCGGCCAAATGATTTACTATTTGGCAGACTTGTTCATCATTGCTGTAGCATGGAGACTCCTTCCAGCCATTGTACGTGTCTTTTTTATGTCTCATTTATTTGTTTGCTTCAGTTATTCTTTCTTTGAACTCGTGATTGTGTATTTGTTTGCAGGATTAAACATGTTATCTTGCCCAGTACTTCCCTCATGTGACTGTTTTAACCGAGTACCTTTCTTTGTGAGTTACTCTCTCTAGATGTTTGAGAATGGTAGATCAATGCAGCTTGGTAAAAGCCTGCTGAATTCTGTAGCCAGAATTGGTAGCACACTGCAATGTTTCAGAAGCACTAAATTAATAATGTAAGATGCATGGTAGCGGCGATTTTACATCAACCTATTGGTGTCTGTCCATTCTAGAGGAATGTGCATGAAGTGAGAACTTTTCGTTATGGAATCACCAAGTTTGATTTTAGTTTCTCCCACTTGATATTCTGCTTCATTTTCTTCCATTTTTTTAGTACAAGTACTATGCCTCTCCTGCACAGTAGTTCAGCTGATCTAATGTATTTAACAGTCTTATTTAGGTGGAAGTGATGTATTAAAAAATATCTAATAAATATGCTTAAATGGTGATGCCGATACTCAAAATCCAAACGCTGAAGAATGCATATATATTGCGTGGTTTGCCATCAGAGCACATTTGGAGGAAGAAGTTCACCTCAAGCCATCAGAGTGAAATTCTCATTGCCATAAGGTGATCTGTGATCCTCACGTAGTATGTAGACTCTGGATGAAATCTAATATATCTCTTATGTAGAATTTGTCTATAGATTTTGTGAGAATTTGTCCCATTCAAAACTACATTACCTGACTAACTTATTTTTCGCCGAATCATACCATGAGTTACTGTTCACATGTACTGTAGCTTTGAGAAGAAAAGAAATAGGATACATTTTCTAGCTTTATATTCATTTATTTTTACTGTAATGTCTAAGAATGAAAGCACTCAAGTTATGCACCTTTCCAATAGTTTATTTGTCTAATATGTTACCTTTTACACAAGTGGGGCTTTTGTGATAACTTGGCATCTGCATATTTGTTGCATCTGACTTTAGTGCTAACAGATTGAGGACCTTAATGCGAATGGCAATAGCGTGGACCAGCGGACAAGGATGATGTCATGGAGTCAGGAGAAAGGCATGTTGGAAGTAGAATGAGGCGATGTTGTGTTCTTTTTCCTCTTAATTAAATTCACAGTAATATGTGTTGAACTTTAAAGCCTGAAAGCGCAGACCCAATTATCCATCTCTTGATTGGTCGGTGATTCATTGCAGATCTGAAATTTGGAAAAAGGAAGTATTAATCTTCCTCCGCTGAATGTTTGTATTATGCCCTCAGTATCAATGAGTTCCTCGTTTACAAAGTAAGCAATCACCCCAAGTTTTTTTCATTCCTTTGGTAGTTGTGGATGCAATACAATAGCTCAGGGACAAAAGCCAATCCATTAGTTCAGGCAAAAAAGGCAATCAGACAGAGCTGACACAACATTCACACATGTTTCTAGGTTTTAAATTCAATACATGATATAATTTTGATTGCCACCTGATTTATGTTGAAGTTTTAACTCAAGCACTATTGTACTATTTGCAATAATATATTAGGATTAGTAAAATACGAGGTAAATAGATAGTTTATACCATTGTTCATTCAACCCCCTTACCAAAGTTCAGTTCTAGCTCCAAAGCGAGCAGTTGAAAATATTGAAGGTACCAGTGGTTAGCTAAAAATGATAGAAAAGATTATTTATCTGTTCACTACAAACCTGCATCTGATTTCTTTCTATAGTTCCTTTATCTGAGATTATGTTCTGAGTTTACAGGAAAATGAAAAAGCTAGCATGTGAACTTTAGTATGGCATTGAACACCCTCCTACCTGGCTTCTTTATTTTATTTGTATCTGTTGTATTTACACAATTAAACAATTATATACACCATCTGCGAAGGTATTCGTTTACAAATTATTATTTTTGAAAAGGAGGATAGCCCACGACCTCTGCATCCGAAAGATGCATGCGGCCATATTATTAAAGCAGATGCATCAAATAACAAGGTCTGGTATTCAAGTACATCTCGCAAAAGGAGCGAAAATAAATAAAAGCTAAGAAAGAAAATCAAAGCCACAACCGGCAAGACAATAGGACATAGTGACTAAACTCCTATCCTATTATGCGACCGTCATCCAAACCGACTGAAGATAGCATTTGCATATGATTTCATTTTTTAGAAATTATATGTGTGTATGAAACAAAAAAAGGTGTTAGTTCCAGTAGCACTATGAATTCTTTCAAAAGTACAAAAGCTACTGCAATAGAAACACAAAAGTTACATTATGTACGAGTTCTAGGGAAAGTAATACTTTTATTCCATTCGGCTGGTATGCAAGTACATGATTCCGAAAGGATAAATGACTAACAGACTTTCCCATATTCTGGAGTCGGACAGACAGACATTCGGAAAGGATCAATGCCAGTGATTTTCATTTGGCGGGTTACGGTGTAATGTACTGCCTCATAATGTGAGGAGTACCTGCATGATGAATGTTTGATACGAGTTTACCGTTTGCCGTTGTTCATGTAATTATGTTGCCCATGCCATAGCGAATTTTGGGTACCATTCGACTACGGCTTTTATATTCTGGCTAGAGTCTAACGCAGACTTTGTATCAGTTTGGTTGCCAATGACTCTGCTGAGCTCCTTGGTTAATGAAATCATTTTTTAAAAAAATACTTTTTTTGCATGCATATGTATGGGAGCCACCATACAAGACAAATAAATTTGTAACCAAGAACTAAGCTAATATATGAGCACCCATAATCTAATCATTGTAAAGGCATCATCATCAGGGTCAAAGTGGTGCATGGTAGTCGAATAGGTAAGATGCAAGAGAAGATTTTCATGTTATCACACACATGGGTAAATCACAAGATTTTTTTTTCGAAAAGGGGAGATTCCCCGGCCTCTGCATCTGAACAATGCATGCGGCCACTTAAATAAATAAAAGACTTTCTTCAGTTCCTTCAGCACTATGCATGGGTAAATCACAAGATTGACACACACATTTACAAAGTAGGAAAAAGACTTTCTTCAGTTCCTTCAACACTATTTTTCCTTCCATGGAAATGCGAGGAGTATTGCATACTAGGTTTATTACAAGGGTGAATCAAGAACATGAAAGCGGAAGGGATAAAGGGGTGGGAAAAACATGACACTGTCTTCATGCAAGGAGTGGTGGTTGTCGAGGAGGAAATAAGTGGGAAAGAGGATTGATATGTGTTGTTATATTGATGGAAATTACGCCGTCACATTAGACAGATATCTGAAATAGCTACGTTGTTTAATTGGTATGTCATTTTATTTATTCCGTGGCAACGCACGGGCACGAAACTAGTTAGAACTAGATGCTGCTCCGCTCCGGCGTGGAGTTGGAGAACCGAGAGAGTCTGAACAGGCTATTAGTTTTTTTAGACAATCTCGCGAAGCTTTTATTTCAGACCGTCACCATATTTATAGGGACGAAGGGAATCCCATCGAGTTGACCTAACCAAACATGGCGGCCAGCTCCCAACTTCAAAGTATGCTTCTCTAGATTATCAGACTCAACATTTGATAAGAGTGAACATGCTATTAGTGATTGTTTTGATAAGGGCGATGGGTGATTGGTTTTTAGAGAACAAGTTTCAATCATACTTGGGTCTATCCTCAATTCCACATAGGCCAAAATGAGCCCATGCATTGCGAGAGAAAACTAGAGCTGGCATACTGAACGGTTTTCTGATCGCTAACTCTCACTTGGGAAGCTGGGAGGAGCTCTCCTAGGTGGACTGGTGGACTGCACAAAGATTCCTCATTAAATCTCCCCATTAATTAAGTCTCCTATAAGAATAAGACAGGGGGCTTCTTTCCCTCTGTTTTCATTCTTTACTTGGGAAGTTGGCATATGAAATGTGGAGCCAGATTTAAGGATTTCTAGGAGTTGGGAAGCTGCCAAACAGGCCCTTAATTAGTAGGAATTTTAGAAAAACCAGTTTTACTAACGTTTCTGATAAGGATAGACAGGCTTTTATAGAAAGAAAAAAACATGCTTGGTTTGAGGAACCTAAAACATCGTCGTGTCGATGAGAACCTGAACCCGGCTGCCAAATCCATGCCATCCACAATCATTGGTCGGTTCACAACTCTCCATAGGAATCCAACTGTGCTACAAGTATCGATCAGGCTAGAACTTTCAGGGCTGTTGACCTTGATTGATACGATGAAAACGTCACTGTGCTCCACGACCAGATGGCCAGACGGCACCGTACCATCCGGGAGGACCACGAGGTCGCCAGCAGACGCCACCACTGCCGTGCGTCGCTGGCATCCTTGGTGCATCGCCGTCACCGTCGCCGCTAGCTGCTGCTGTCCGTCACCGTCGCTGTCAGCCGTCCTCCGGGCTCATGACGTTGTATAGTTGAATCCCTCCTGTACGCAGGCCGTACTTCGACAACCAATTGGACTGCTTGTTTCCTTCTCCTCCTAAGTTTAGTCACCTTAAGATCGAGGGACAAGTCATTGTTCGCCAGAAAAAGATTTTAAAACCGACACAAGTCCTACACTAGTAGAAAAGGGGGCTTTGGTCCAGGCCGGGTAAGCCCATTAATTCCGGTTCAGTTCAGAACCGGAACCAATTGATGCATTTATCCCGGTTCGTGCGGCTAAAGCATTAGTCCCGGTTCACCTGGGCCCTTTTGTCCCGATTCGTGCCACGAACCGGGACTAAAGGGTGTGATGCCCATTAGTTCCGGTTGGCGGCACCAACCGGTACTAAAGGTTACCTTTAGTATCGGTTGGTGCCACCAACCGGGACTAATGGGCTTTGAGGCATTAGTACCGGTTCTTGGCACGAACCGGTACTAAAGGTATTTACAATTATGAATTTTGACTTTATTTATAAAATCTCTCTGGAATTTATAAAATGGGTATAACTTTTGCATACGAACTCGGATTAAAAAGTTTTTTATATGAAAAATCATCTACTCGAAAAGTTACATTCGGTGGAGATTGCCTACGGCCTGTTTGCAAATTTGTAGAATCCTCAAATTCCAAAAGGAAAAAAAGTTATGCTCAAATTTCAGTTTTTTTTAATTTTCATTAAATCTGGTCAAACTACGGTCAAACTACTTATTCAAGAAGTATTAGTGTTACTAAATAATTATTCAAGAATATTAGTGTTATTAAATAATTATTTCAGTTTTTTTGAATTTTGGTCAAATCTGGTCAAACTATGGTCAAACTGTGGTCAAACAATGGTCAAACTACTTATTCAAGAAATATTAGTGTTACTAAGAAATTATTGTTTTTTAGAACAATAGTTTCAAACTCAAACAGTGAAATGTGTGACTTCATGCTCAAGCTAAACTCCTGAGGGTTAATAGGATTGACATCTTACTATTGTGAGGAAAACAACGAGTGCAGACTTGGAAACGAGGGAGAATAGAACCCGGAAGTTAAGCGTGCTCAGGCTGGGGGAGTGGGAGGGAGGATGGGTGACCGTCCGGGAAGTTAGATGATTTGGAATGATGAGGGGTGATTAGAGATTAAATTGAGCAGTGATGAGGGGTGATTAGAGATTAGAGGTTAAAATAATTCAGAAATTTGAAAAAAAAATTCAAAAAAAGTTTCAAAAAAAATTTCAAAAAAAATTCAGAACATGGAGGGCATGTTGTCCCGGTTCTAGTTTGAACCGAGACTAAAGGGTCAGTGCAACAGGCCCTTTTTCTACCAGTGCTAGTTGGAGCCGAATTCATCTACTCCTATATATTAGCGCGTACCTGCACCTATAAAATACAAGATCAAGCACATCCGTCCATCTACTACCACTATAAAAGGAAGAGAGGGGCAGATCCAAACAATCACATCCATTCATCATCAAAATCTAATGACCCTTAATCATTCTGTGTTTAACGCTACCAACCACACATTAAACCACAATCGACCCCGCATTAAAAAAACCGCCCGCACGACCTCCTCATTCTCCTCCCACACAACTCCTCCCCTCCTTGCATCGCCCCGCACCGGCGCCTCCTCGGCTCCCCGCGCAACGCGGGATCCATTGCCCTCCTTGCTTGCTGTCGACGTCGCCAAAGTCGGAGGTGTTGTCGCCCCACACAATCTGCTGACACGCCGGTGCATCGACGCCAATGCGGGATCCGTCCGCCCTCCTCGCTCGCCGTTGACGCCGCCATAGGCGGAGGTGCCGCTGCTCCACGGGATCCGGCAAGGTCGTCTTCCATCACGACAGCCCATGAGAGGTCGTCTTCCGTCACGGGTGCATGTGACTGGGGCGTGGTAGTCGTCCCACCATCGTCTCTACTGTCCCCATGCCAAGCGGTGGTCCTTCCCAGCAGCCCTTGCTCCTTCGCCAGCGCGCCTCCGCGTCGCTGCGCCTCTGCGCCGGGCGCCGCTGCTCCTCCGCCAGAGCCCTACCGCGCCCGGTCGCAGCCTCGCGCGCCTCCATGCCGGCCCTCCACGCCTCTCCGCGAACGCCGCAGACGGCCCTCCTCACCTCCCACGACACGCCCGAGGAGCTCAACTAGCGACGACACCCATCTCCTTTCAGGTAAATCATGTTCCGATCTTTATATTCAGTTATTATATGCTTGTACTGATTTCTTAACTTCCCCGTGGTTTTACCCTCATCCACATGCATTTTGAGGGTCCTAAAAACAAACACTGCATACTGTTTTATCATCTTAATGATGTTCAGATGCATTTTCAGGGTCCTCTGATTTTCACAGTAAAAAACAACTTCTGCTGAACATAAACATCATGACAAATGCCCCCAAACCAGAAGCAAAATCACCTAACAAACATAATGCCATCAGATGCAATCCTGAATCTCTCATCAATGCAGAGATGAGTGGACGTTCCAAAAGCTTTGTCTCCGTTACCTGCTGGTTCGAGATCTGCACAAGTTTCCTCCCTTCCGTTGTCGGCCTCATCTGAAGGTATTCTTCCCCGGCCTTGTCATTTTGCAAGAGACAATTGAATGTTTGTTTCGACATGGATCTCCAGAGACGAAGTTCTGCACTCATGTGTCGCAGATTTTGTATTCTATTCCACCTCCGTTTAGTTTCAACTGCAGTTACCTGATAAACCGTGGAGGACAAGCGCCCTAGCAAACCAAAGAAATTAATTGTTAGAACTGTTGTTTATGCTTGTTTGATTCTGATGTTTCCAGTTGGCATTTGTGAGTCATCTTTTCATAGTTACTGAAGCGCTACTTTTCTTAAAATTTGTACGCATACAAGCTGCAAACCTGAGTGAGCACAATTGTCCTATAGCACATAACTCAGATTTTCACTTTTAAATACTTAAGAAGTGCAATTTTTCTTGAAATTTGTACAAATACAAGCTTCTTGTCAGAGTGAGCACAACTGTCCTACGGTACAAAATTCAGAGTTTTGCTACACATTCAGATTACTAAGAATGCCATAATTGCAAATACGTTAGAGGCATGCCATGTAATTGCAACAATTATCAATAATAAGGTCTTATATATTTTGTAATTTCCAGGTCCTTTTTTCTTGAATTTTTTTCCAGGTCCTTTGATTGGTCTATTCTGCATCAAAGGTCCCGTTCATCTCTGGCAAATTCCGTTGCAGCCTCAATTGTACACGTGCTTCAATCTATTTTCATGTTGTTTTCTTGGGCCTTAGTGTTTTGTTTCTTGGGTGTTTGATGAGCGCTTCACAAATTAAGCTCCTCTTAACAATTTCATAGGTGTCGGTTGGCCTGCAGCTCGTGTGGTTGGAGGTGCTCGTGCGGGACGAAACTTGGTGGTAAGCCTCTTCTCCCCCCCCCCCTCCCTCAGTTCTTCCCCTTTGCTTTGGACGATCTATGTTCATGTCATTACTGTTTATAAATATCTTCTGTTGTTCTAGCTGATAGTCTTGACTTTTCTGGTATTCATGGAGGTAACTAAGGTATATCTATGTTGTTGACAAGGAGGCCTACCTATGATGCCCGTGCAGTTGAAAATGTTTGCAAGCCAGCCTATGATGTCTGGTTGGAGGCCTACTTATGATGTCAGGTTGTTGTACACGGAAATTTTGCGGGATAGTTTGCAAATTGGGAGTTTATGTTTTTCTTCGTTAGCTTTTAAGATTGTTATAGTTAAAACATGAGATGGAAGCCTCATATTGAATACTGAGCTATGTTACAAATTTATAGTAGTGGCTATCTTCTACATCAGCCTCTGTTCAAATAGTCTATTTTGTATGTTTGTTCATAGAAGTTGATTATCCTCGCATACAACTACCCTCCGCTCATGAAGCCTTAGATTGAATACAGAGCTATGTTGCCAAGGATTAGAATGCATTATTCCCATAGAAGCAAGATTATTTGATCATATTCTAAAATATTTTTTGATGCTTATATTTGGACGAGCACGACGTGGTGCAGGTTCCGCTGATTCTGGAAGCACACGGCTGAATGGAATCCAACAGAACCAATGCTGCATCAGGGTGCACTGTTGAAGCATTTTGATTGGCCCGAGAGAAATGAGGACAGTGTGTCAGACAACCTTTTGCTTACTAACCTCGTAAATATTTGAAGTGTAAGTTTCTAACCACAAAAATGATCTCATAACCTTGCTTGTCACATTGCACCTATGATATGAGGAGTACGGCAAATTTTACAAATAGAACATATATAATTTGTGGTAGCAGAATTACATTTAGTACTGAATATTTGATTAATAATCCTTACTCCGTATGGAGCGAAGTCTACAACCTTTATATCTAAAGCAGTTTAACTTTGATACTAGGCAGTGGGTATGCTAAGCTTTGCCACTTTCTGAAGTGTGTTGAAATAGGAGTTCCAGTTCTTAATTTTTCAGGAAACTGAAGAAGAGCATTTGAGGAAAGAGGAGAAGTGGGAGGCACAGGAAGATAAGAAGGGAAGAAGGGAGAGGGAAAAGGAGAAGTTGCTCAAGAATACTAGAAACGCCTTACCAGTAGGTTTTCGTTGCAATGTTTCATGGATTATTGGATGAGTCTTCCTCTTGATTGTTTTTTAGGTAAGTTCATGATCACATTGAAAATATGTGATGGATACATGGAGTTTTGTGGGTAACCTGATTTATTGTGCCTTTTTGAGATTTTTGTTTGGAATTAATATTCAGTACAACCATTGCCAAAGTATATTGATCAACAGATCAGCTTCTAAATCATTCATCATTTTCAATGCTTTGTATGATGGGTTCAGTAAGATGATGACATCCGATTAGTATCTTGCTGTTCAGGAGGTTTTGACTATATGAAAAATATTGTTTTCTTGCCAGTGAAGATTAGCATGTTTGTACGCGGCGGCGAAGCCAGCCTCATAAATCTGTGGGGTCATCGTTAATTTTCTGATTTTTTTTCTTCACAATGAACAGTAACAGTATAGTATTTTTAGGCTATTTTGCTGAAAAGCTGCGGGGTCAGCTGACCCCACAGCTAACACGTAGCTCCGCCACACTACGCCTACCCTATAGTAAATTGCCGTATTCAGATCAATTGTTGGATTATCAGGGTCATGAACTGCTAAAAGATAGTGATGATCCCTTTGGAACTTTTAAACTTTTTCAATTGTTGGATTATCAGGGTCATGAACTGCTAAAGGATAGTGATTATCTTGGCTGTTGGATTATTTTTGGAACGTTTAAACTTTTTCTGAATTTTTGAAAAATTCAGAAAAAGTTAAACGTTTCAAAACTTTTTCCCAACAAACTTGATTTGTCGTTTCTGTCGTACAACAATATTCTGTGACAAAATTTTGACAAATATTCTCTGACAATAGCATGAACAGTATGGTGTATATAGCCACAAATTTGTTTTTTTACATTCACAACAACATGAAAAGTCATTTCTTGGGGAAATATTTTATATGGGTGCAACGTGAAAAACATTATTATTGGAGATATATCATGTATGAATGAAAAACTATGTAAATATCAATCCATATTTTGATAATTATTTGATGACAAATGAGACGTGCATTGCACGTGAAGCTTACTAGTATAGGAAAACCAATCTATCGAGCCCGGCCACAGCGATCGACATTGACACACAGAGTTTTTCACGCCACCAACACCGCCGGCCATCGCGTGCCATGGACAGGCAGAGCGCAGCAACACCATCGTCCTTGGAAGAATCCTTTGCCGACATCGACAGGTCGGTGGCAAAAATAACTTCCGACGTCGCCACAGCTACCAAACACGTCTTCATGCCTGGACAAGGTGGACACGTGGGCTGCTGCATGCTCCGGGCTGGACAAGATCGAATCCTTGGCGTGCACCACCGCGCAGGCCACGCTGCTCAACTGCCTAACCGACGATCCATCCGCGACTTTGAGGAGTCGGCTTGCCTCATTATTACATATAGCTAATTAATGTATTAACACGCTATGCCTAGCTATAGCTAGTTTCATTATAGATGTCGTCTTAGAGATAGATTACTTTCAGATTCATGTTTTTTGTTTCGAGTGGAGTTGTCTTTGTACTCATCTACTCCGGTAGACCATAGAATAATTGTTTAGACTTTTTTTATATGAAATGTGGAAAACGCTATCGCTCAACCGGCGGATGTTTGCATGTATGTTCACCTTTTTCGTAGCCATTGGATTTGATTGGATCGAACTGACTCAGAAGCAATCTTTATCCTAGTACAGTTCTTGCAACTCACCCTTTGTTTCAGTTGGCCATGGTCTGTTGCAGACCAAGCACTCACGACCAGCAGCCAAGCCGAGCGCTCTTGCCTGTAGATCGTCATCGCAAGCGCATCCATGTTGGATCTCCGCCGCCAAACGCCTCCCGGTGACTGGATCCGGCGAGATCCGCCACACAGGCATGGAGCACCAACAACCTCACCGTCATTCTGGCACCACTAGTGCTAGTAGCAGCTACATCACCACGTCGTACTTCCATGTCCACTCCAAGTTTCTGCAACAATAACGTTGTTATGGAACAGTCGCATCGAAAGATGACTGTGTTAGTGCGCGATGCGGCCGGAGATGTTGTTGCACTTTTTACAACCAAGGTCTTGTTACAGAAAATTAGACGCAGCGGAAGACTTGTTGCAGAAAATTAGAGAAGAAGAGGTTTTGCAACATGGGACTTTTTTTTTGAGTTGACAAAACACTTTATTCATCTGGTTGAATATGAAGCGGGATACATGAAGGGTCATGGGGGTGAATTAGCCACAGGTGGCGACCCTGGTCAAATATCAAAGAATGTTTGGCAAGATTATGTGCGTCAATGTTCGATGCTCTACCTTCGAAAGTAAAAACACATTAACTAAAAGAGGATCTTCGCATGGAGATCTCCTTGATGACTGTCATATAAGCTCCACCCTCTCCTCTTTGTATGTCATCAATTACTATTTTGCAGTCACTTGCCACCACAAAATTCTGAAGCGAGACGTCTTCTGCTAAAGCAAGTGCTTCGCGGCAAGCTAAGGCTTTAACAACTCCAGGATCAGTAATTTCTGAAAATACAAGCGCCGAAGAGCCCAAGTACAAGCCTGAACTATTCCGACATACTGCTGCTGCTGCTGCTGTACCTGTGTCAGATAAGCCTGCATCAACACTGATTTTCATATGTCCGCTCGGCGGGGGCGTCCAAGTCAACCTCGAAGGCGCAGCCACTGATGGCCTTTTCATCGTCCTCTGGTTCAGCTTGCAGATTGTTTCCAGATCAAGCAAGAAGTGTTGAACAAACTTGTGCGTTGCCATCGGACTTTGGTAGACCTCCTCATGGATTGCTTTGCGCCTGGCTGTCCAGATCGCCCACAAGGTGACTGCCATCTCCACAAACTGTGCTTGCAAGAGTGATTCTTGAGCCTGAAATAACTAGTGTTTGGCATTTGGTTCACGAATATCTGCCATAACTTCCACTATCTCCTCATCAGCCAAAGACCATACACAACGTGCCATCGAACACTCCGTTAAAGAATGTTGCCAGGAGTCAATGCAACCGCATAGTTGGCAATTCTCGACGATACTCATATGTCTATGCTTTCTCACATCTTCAGTCGGTAAGGAATGCCTCGCGAGTCCCCACAGGAAGGTTTTGATTTTTGACGGGATACTAATATTCCAGAGCGAGCTCCATCCTTTCTCCTCCCGGGACAAATCTGATACTGATGTCCGCCCTCCAAGCAAATCCTCACCTCTTCTCTTTGTTTCTGCTAGCAGTTTATAGGCTGATTTCACTGAAAAGGAGCCTTTTTTTCTCATACTGCCAAGCCCAGAAGTCTGACATGGGTATGGTGCATAATGGTATGTTCTTGATGGCCTCAACATCAATCGGTAAAAGTACTGCTGTAGAATATCAGCTTTCCACGTTACTGTTGTGGGATCAATCAATTCTGCCACCATAGTGGGCGGGTTCGGCGACAAGCAGGCAATCGGCTTCATTGAAGTGTCTCTGGGAATCCAGTTATGTGACCATACCTGCGTGGACTTCCCATCTCTTATCCTGCTTATTATGCCTTGAGCTAGCACGTCTCTCCCCACAACCAGCGATCGCCATACCTGCGATGGGTGAGAGCCCACAGCAGCATCCAAGAAGTTAACCTCCGGATAATAAATCGCCTTGAGTAACTTTGCACACAGAGAGTCAGGCGTAACAAACAAACGCCATGCCTGTCGGGCTAATAATGCAAGGTTGAACAGCTCAAGATCTCTGAATCCAAGTCCTCCGTACTTCTTTGGTTGTGTCATTGTGTGCCAAGAAACCCAGTGGGGCTTACGCTTGCCCTCTTTGCTGCCCCAAAAAAACTGTCGGATGAGTTTGTTTAGGTGTTCGCACAGTCCCCTCGGGAGTTTAAAGTATGACATAGAAAAAACTGGGACCGCCTGCGCTACGGACTTGATCAAAATTTCTTTCCCCGCAGCAGAGATTGCTTTCTCAATCCACCCCTTTACCTTGCTCCAAAGCCTGTCCTTTAGGTACTTGAAAGCCCCAGTTTTACTAGATCCAATATCTGATGGCATTCCCAGATTCCTTTAGGGGACTTGTTGTAGGAAATTAGAGAAGAATAGGTTTTGCAATAAATGTCTTGTTGCAGGAAATTAGAAAAGAGAAGGTTTCGCAACAAGTGTATTGTTGCAAGTAGTTAGAGAAAAGGCTTGAGTCACAGAATCGAACGGCTCACGGCCGACGGCCCCATGAAATATACGTACTAGGAACCTGTAGCAATTTCTCTCCACCGCGTATTTTTTAAAATAATGAGTATTACAGCTAGAAGCTCAATTCCTACTGCTTGACCCTCAAAAAACGTCTACACTGATTATTTCTTGTTCAAGTGCATCGCCCATCCACATCCTCCTCCCGCCACAAGGAGCAACCGCGCCTATACCGCAGGGCAACTCCACCTAGCTGAGTCATCCACGCTGCCGCCCGGTATCGTTACCTACTTAACTAGAAGATACCCCGCGCGTTGCGGCGTGAATTTGTAGAATGCGACTATAATGTGCACGGAAAATCTTAAGCAGAAGCAATCTCTAAAAGATAATATCATTATAGAAAATATTTAGGTTCAAGATCAGAAACGTTAGGACCTCAAAATACATGACTTATTATTTTCTACTGACCACACAAAACATATTATAGTTTTCCATTTTTGTGAGTAGAAACTACCAACTACCTAAGCATAACCATATGTCCATATCATTCATGGAATGCACAAATCAGATGCTAAAGTTCTTTCATAGCAGCAATGTTTCAGTTCACCAACTATGAGGATCTAAGGTACAATCATAGTGATGCTCCACGGTGTAGTAATGCAAGATTGTTCTGTAATGTGGGTAACTTCTGCAATACTATGTTACTTGTCATTATCATAACTAATGTAGTGCTTTAAGAGAGCTATCAAGAGAGGCAAAAATATTTACATTAATCCTGTGACAATGTCTAAAGGCATATTAAAGTGCTCAGACAGATTTTGGCATTGAACCAATGGTGTCACTCAAAATGAAGATTGTTGTTTTGAAGAAAAATATCAAACTTATATAACATGGATTACGCACAACACCTGTAGGTGCACAAATGACTGAAGGTGCTCCAGTGTAGAAACATCCGGCAAAACAACATTGTATGGACAAAAATGAATCCAGTAAGAGTGCATAACAACAGATCATACAAAAGGGTTAGTGTATGGTTACCTTTTTCAGTTACCTCATTGGAAAGATAGTATAGTTACCAATCCAACACTGCTAGTTCCTTGCTGCAAGTCAATTAGGAAATTATAAAGATAATCCCCTTGTTAATCTGCGGAAGTATTTAAGGAACCAAAATTAAATTCTGGCATGCATCCAATATACTGGAATAAGAAAATTGCTACGCTTTCCTTTGCATGCAAATACATGAACATATAAGCAAAAAGGTAAGAAAACCTGACCCTATTTCAGTGAAGCATAAAATCAGTACACGTAATATTGGGCTGTACGCTAGCATTGACCGGGGCACTCACGCTCAGGGTCGCCCACTGAGAATAGGCGTACCCGGCGCCGGCATCCGCATCGTGCATGCCGTAGTGCGAGACCACGTACCGGTTCGTGAGCACCACCATGAGGGCGCCTTTCTTGGGAGCGCACTGGACGCGAGCTAGTAGACCTCAAGCTACCGAGGGAGTAGTGCTCATCTAAAAGAGTAGTAGTTAAATTCCTAGGCCTAAAAAAATCTACAGGAATTCAAAAGACTTTGTAGGTGATTGGCGAAAAACCCTCCGCCCCACGTCACCACCCAAGATACCGGCGGTGCGCCTCATGCTTAGATCCGTGGCCACAGCCTTGGCTGGTGGATCGACGCCGGGTCTGAGGCACCGGCACTCGTTGGTGCTGGCCGTCCAACTCGGTTGCGGGGGTAGCGAGGTTGGGTTGGGTGGTGCCTATGCCGCAAGTCTCCTCGGTGGAGGCCGAAACAAATCAAAATATATTTCAGACATCAATGACAAACTAACTAATACTGCATGGTGCGCTACTTTGGATTGTCATCAACGGGGACGAGAAGTTCAAGGCGCAATATGTCGCCATCAAGGTGCTTTGAGGGGAGGAAGTCGTCGAGGACCGTTGTGAGGGAGAGAAGCCGCGGCCGCGGGGAAGACCAACTCCAAGAAAGAGGACAAGCGCGATGCGGCGTCGATTGCCTTACATGCCACTTTGGAAGGCATGATGACCAAGAAGGACACAAGGGAGGAGAAGCGCCAGCAAGACAAAGAATAGCAAATGAAGGCCTTCATGGAGATCTAAAGAAGGAGGCTTGAGCTCAATGCGGAGAAGCAAGCGAAGAAGCTCGTGATGGAGGCAAAGAAGCAAAGGAAGATGCTCAAGATCTAGGCCACCAATGCCAAGACCAAGGCAAAAGAAGTGGCTCTCGCTAGCATAATAACGGGGTGAAGATCATGAAGGTGGACTTGAGCACGGTGTCCCTGAGGAATCTATGGCGGAGAGCGCCATCTTTTTTTGTATGTCGGCAAGTGTGCTGGCATGACTACGACCGAGATGGTGTGGCTGAACTCCCGCCTTGTTTTGTGTGAGGGCCACTGGCAAGTGCGCGAGCATCAACTATGTGCTGTTTTTTTAGACTAGCATGTATGTTGGCCGCTGGCATGGCGTCGGCATGAACTCTGGGTGATGGCATGGCCGTTGGCACAATCTAGAACCGCAAACCTTTTTCAGAATCAACTGCAGACAAGATTTGAGTTTGCCGTTGGGCGCATGACCGACCCAAATGCTAAAGGGGGCAGACGAGTCGACCTAAATTGATAAAAGTCGGACAAAACACGCGTTCGTTTAGGTCGACGTGTTAGAATTGCCCTTAAGGTGCGGACGAGAGCAGCAGAACATTGATGCAGGCGGGCCATGGCAAGGGCCTCGCCGAGGAGAGATGCTAGACATGGAGAAGTTTTTACAGACTTCACGGACGAACACAAGTGGCGTCCTCTAATTGGGATTAGGAAGAGACAGGAGCCCACCCTCTGAAAATCATGGAAGAGGTTAATTAGCGTTAACCAATTCGTAAAACAACCGTCGCAGGTACGTGCGTGTAGCATTATTCCTCGTGGAGAGTCCTGAACACGCTGCTTAACAGAGCCTCGACATGTTCTATATATGTTATTCGCAAAGTGTTTTTTACCGGAGCCGAGAGCTACCGGTGATCTTCCCACCAATGAGGTGCTGCCACATCTAAAGTTGTGGGACCATGTGTATGTGTATATGGAAGTATTCATTGGAAAATATCTCTTGTATTTCTGATTTAAGTCTAATCAATATCACAATGATGCAGTAACTTTTAACAGGAACGGTACGCATGCATGCATGCAGAATCTCTTGTCTCTCTCACACATAAATCCATCCATTTTATCTTTGTTTAAAATTTTAGATGTACAATATCTCTCACACTAATTTTCTATAATTGAAATATTTTATATATTCAAATTCCTGAACATGTGATCTGTAGAACAAGACCAATTTTGAATATATTTAAACTAGTTTAAGTTTTTCTATTTCAATCATATCAAAATTCAAATTTCACTTATTTCAAATTTACTTATTCGAAATAATCAGAATCGATTTTGAAACTAGTGAAAATATTTTTTGAAATAAGTGAAATCAGTTTTCTGAAACTAGTTTGTTCAAACATGTCAAACTGATTATTTCAAAACGTTTTGGTAACGAATGAAATAAGTATAGTGAAATGAGTGAAGTCAGTTCTTTTGAAATGAATGAAATCAGTTTTATATTGAAAAAGAGCTCTCCTCTCAGGTGGCGAAATATGGCTGTCAGCTACATTGCAAGAGTCAGATTGTCGATGATTCTGAACCTACATTGAATCGTGAAGTTTCCACCCCTGTAAATTGTTGCAAAAAATTATTTACTGCAGCAAAGGAAACTAAAATATGGACCCAAGCAATTTTTGTTCCCGACGTAAAGTATAACTCATTGAAACCAAAAAAAGAATTAAGAAAGAGTACCTGAGGTGGTGGGAGCAGCTGCAGGGAAGTTGACTGTAGTAAGAAATACATTAACCATAGTCAAACACGAGCATTAAGTGTTGTAAATTTATATGGTAAAGATTAAAGAAGGATAATCATTTTTTCAGATAATGCATCAAGGAGGACAATAGTTTGAAGAACTATAAGTAACATGCCACTAAGAAATCACTAATCGGCTTTGAAATTTGCAAGCATTTTGTTCAGTGAAGCCATACATATATAATCACATTCTTACCATGATCTTTTGTTTTCCTCCAATATTTCAAACAGATTGACAGAAATGGAATGGAGCATAAAATAATTTAAAAACTTCTCATATAACAGTCACTTTTGTTAAACAGGTAATTGCACCTGTCACGGCTGTCCAAGGAGATACACGACTGGCTTAGAGATAGACTTGGTAGTTAGCTCTCATATCTATCTATTGTAACCATCTCTATCCCTTCCTCTCCAAGATTGTAATCTCCTGTAATGTCTTAACCTCTCTGTATGCGCATCAGGGTTATTGCGCCCCTGCCTATAAACACGTAGCCGTCTCCTCTAACGAGGGTAAGACGTTTCCGCACCTCGCACATGGTAATCAGAGCCTTCCTACTTCCCATCTAGCATCTCCCGATTTCCAATCGTGCCCTACACCATGTCTTCCTCCTCCGGCGCATCTCACCCTACCCTCATGTTGGGGATCGTAGCAGAAATTTAAAATTTTCTACGCATCACTAAGATCAATCTATGGAGTAATGTAGCAACGAGGGGAAAGAGAGTGCATCTACATACCCTTGTAGATCACTAAGCGGAAGCGTTCAAGTGAACGGGGTTGATGGAGTCGTACTCGTCATGATCCAAATCACCGATGATCCTAGCGCCGAACGGACGGCACCTCCGCGTTCAACACACATACGGAACGGAGACGTCTCCCACGCCTTGATCCAGCAAGGAGGAGGGAGAGGTTGAGGAAGAGAGTCGAACAGCAGCACGACGGCGTGGTGGTGATGGAGTGGCAGTTCTCCGGCAGGGCTTCGCCAAGCTCACGCGGAGGAGGAGAGGTATTGGAGGGGAGGGGCTGCGCCAGGTTCATGGGTGTGGCCGTCCTCCCACCCCTCCACTATTTATAGGTGGGGAGAGAGGGGGCCGGCCCCCCTAGATCCCATCTAAGGTTGGGGGCGGCGGCCAAGGGGGGGAAGAGTGCCTCCCAAGTCAAGTGGAGGCCCTCTCCCTTAGGGTTTCCCCTCTCCCATGTGCATGGGCCTTGGGGGGGCTGGTGCCCTTGGCCCATTAAGGTTAGGGCGCCACCCCCTACAACCCATGCTGCTGTATTGGACGTGGTGGAACATTTTCCGGACCTCCGGACCCCTCCGGAATCCTCCGGAACCTTCCGGAAGCTTCTCGGTACAATACCGGAAAAAATTGAACTTTTCCCGGAACCCGAACAACAACTTTCCATATATAAATCTTTACCTCCGGACCATTCCGGAACTCCTCGTGACGTCCGGGATCTCATCTGGGACTCCGAACAATATTCGGTAATCACATACAAGTCTTCCTAATAACCCTAGCATCACCGAACCTTAAGTGTGTAGACCCTACGGGTTCGGGAACCATGCAGACATGACCGAGACAACTCTCCGGCCAATAACCAACAGCGGGATCTGGATACCCATGTTGGCTCCCACATGTTCCACGATGATCTCATCTGATGAACCACGATGTCGAGGATTCAATCAATCCAGTATACAATTCCCTTTGTCCAGCGGTATTGTACTTGCCCGAGATTCGATCGTCGGTATCCGATACCTTGTTCAATCTCGTTACCGGCAAGTCTCTTTACTTGTTCCATAACACATCATCCCGTGATCAACTCCTTGGTCACATTGTGCACATTATGATGATGTCCTACCGAGTGGGCCCAGAGATACCTCTCCGTTTACACGGAGTGACAAATCCCAGTCTCGATTCGTGCCAACCCAACAGACACTTTCGGAGATACCTGTAGTGTACCTTTATAGCCACCGAGTTACGTTGTGACGTTTGGCACACCCAAAGCACTCCTACGGTATCCGGGAGTTGCACAATCTCATGGTCTAAGGAAATGATACTTGACATTAGAAAAGCTTTA
>NW_024112337.1:0-9928 GCF_003073215.2 Triticum urartu | reverse complement strand
GAAATTGAGAGCAGCTCATGAAGATCTTCAAAAGGAAAACGAGTCACTTCGCGCCGAACAGATCAGCTCCGCTCAGGAAGGATTTGAACCACCATCTCTTAAATGCATTGAGCGTGATAATGCTACTACTGTTGCTGAATGTTCTACTGCTGCTACTGTTTCAATATCTTCAACTGTTGATGTGGGAACTAACCCCTCTGCTGAGGATTCCACTGCTATTGCTGATGAGAATGCTAGGTTGAAGACATTGCTTGAAACGGGGATGTACAAAAGTCTTAAAGGGCATCAGACACTATGTGATGTCCTCAAAAAGCAGATTTTGAACCGAAACTCGAGGAAAGAGGGTGCTGGGTTCGTAAGGAAAATGAATGATGATGGCTCTTACTGGAAACCTGAGCAGTACCCCAAAACCACATGGGTTGCTGCAAAGGAATTTTCAGCAAATCCATCCACTCTATCTGGGTTCACTTGTGCTAACCCCATTGTCATTGATGAATCCTTTGATGCAAACTATAAACTGTTTAAGAATCTGAGTGGTGAAGTGTTTGCCAGGTACATTGGTACTAACTGTAGGAATGGACCGCCTATGAAGAAGATCTGGGTTTGAAAAGGTGTCTGGAGAATCTTCCTGTGAATGTCATCATGACACCTCACGTGAAGAAGACAAACCTCAGACCAAAGGCTTCATACGGTCCAAAGGCTTCATACAGACAGAGGACTCACCTGAGTCGCACTAACGCAAATGTTTTGCAGGGAAACCATACTCAGGCCTATGAATATGAGCGCAGTTCATCAAACCGCCATGTTCATAAGACCAAGAACTATTCTGCTTATTCTTATGAGTACTATTGTCCGCCTGCAAGACTTTTTGCTAGGGCTCCAAAGCCAAAGTTCTCAGACGCTGCACTTAGACTTATTGCTTCTAAGCCACCCTTGAAGATGTGGGTGGCTAAGAAAGCTTAACTCTCTTTTGCAGGGAAAGGTCTCCAGCAGAAAACCAAAATCGTCTGACGCTATTGCTGGGGACCTTAAACATCTTGTAGGGCGCAAGATCAAATGCCCGAAATGGTCTTACTATGTACTTCGTTCCTGAATCGCTTGCTACTCTCCCTATTAGTCCTAATCTGGATCTAAGCTTTCATAACCCACTGGTTCATCAAATGTTTTTGCTTCACAATTCTCTTCGTGAAGCCTATCCCCCTAACTGCACTGTAGGGTACGACACCAGCGTCTTCAGAATGGATTATTGATAGTGGGTGTACCAAATCACATGACTGGCAAAAGAAGCCTTCTTATGGACTCAACTTACGTCCATCCGAGAAGAGCCACATCACATTTGCTAACACTGGTAAAAGTAAGCTATTGGGTCTAGGTAGAGTTGCAATCTCAAGGGATCAACACATGGTTAAAGTCATGCTTGTTGAATCCATTGGCTTCAACTTAATGTCTGTCTCAATGCTTTGCGATTTAAACATGATCGTAATATTTGGAAAATATCATTGCCTTGTTCTAATGGAATCTGACAAGTCTCTAGTATTTGAAGGGTATCGAAAAGATGATTTGTACGTGGTAGATTTCTCAGTAGGACCACAGCTTGCCGTATGTCTTCTAGCAAAAGCTTCAGAATGCTGGCTCTGGCATCGGAGGCTTGGGCATGCTGGCATGAGGAACCTCCACACCCTTGCAAAGAAGAAGCATGTCATAGGAATCGAGGGCGTCAAGTTCAAGAAAGATCACTTATGCGGTGCCTGTGAAGCAGGAAAGATGACGAGGGCCAAACATCCCTCGAAGACAATCATGACTACTACTCGACCCTTCGAATTGCTTCACATGGATCTTTTCGGTCCAACTCATTACTCAACTTTTATTACTACTGCTTGTCTCTATGGCTTTGTCATTGCTGATGATTATTCTAGATATACTTGGGTGCACATAATCCTTTACAAGACTGAAGTGCAGGATGTCTTCAGACGCTTCGCCAATCGAGCAATGAACAACTATGGCACCAAGATAAAGCACATCAGAAGTGACAATGGCACTGAATTCAAGAACACTGGCCTTGATACATATCTTGATACCTTGGGCATCACACATGAATTCTCAGCCCGTACACGCCACAGCAGAATGGGGTCGTCGAACGCAAGAACAGAACACTCATTGAGATGGCCAGAACAATGCTAGATGAATACAAGACTCCAAGAAAATTCTGGCCTGAAGCCATTGATACTGCATGCCATACAATCAATCGTGTTTATCTTCACAAGCTTCTGAACAAGACATCTTATGAGCTCCTTACTGGCAAGAAGCCAAATGTCAGTTACTTTAGAGTATTTGGCGCCAGGTGCTGGATCAAGGACCCACATCACACCTCAAAGTTTGCACCAAAAGCACATGAGGGTTTTATGCTTGGATATGGAAAGGATTCGCACTCCTACAGAGTCTTCAATCTCTTTCATTACAAAGTGGTTGAAACAGTGGATGTGCGGTTCGATGAGACCAACGTTCACAAAGAGAGCAACTGCCAAATGTGCTAGATGATGTTCCATCCAGTGAATCAATCAAGCTAATGGGAACTGGAGAAATTATACCTTCTGAAGCTTATCCTGAAGAAGAACTTATCATCTCAGCACCTGATCAACTTGAAGACAATGCTCAACCTGAAGACATTCCTTCTAACAACGACAGTGATCAGCAGAGCAAAATCTTCGCCCTATACATCCTCGCGTGCCAATGAAGTGCAGATTAAGAAATTGATATCATCAATGCACCGGTCCACTCAACTCGTTCAAGGGCAACTCAGCTAGCAAATTTCTGTGGCACTTTCGCATTCGTCTCAAAACAGAATCCAAGAAAGTTGAAGAAGCCTCATGGAACCTGAATGGATTCAAGCTATGCAAGACGAGCTTCAAAAGTTGAGCTGATAATGTATGGGAACTGGTCAAGCGTCCCGATCCTCGGAAGCACAACAATAATAGGCACCAAATGGATATACCGCAACAAGCAAGATGAGCATGTCAAGTTGTCAGAAAACAAGCTTGTCTCGTTGCTCAAGATATACTCAGTGGAAGGCATGGACTTTCGATGAAACATTGCTCCTGTGGCTAGACTTGAGCCATACGCATACTGCTGCCTATGCAATCATCACACATACTTCTTTATCCAAATGGATGTGAAGAGTGCCTTCCTCAATGGCAAGATTGAAGAAGAAGTGTATGTTGCACAACCTCCTGGCTTTGAAGATCCAAAACATCCTGACATGGTATACAAGCTCAACAAGGAGCTGTATGGCCTCAAAAAAGCCCCTCGGGCCTGGTATGACACACTCAAATACTTCCTGAAGGGCAAAGGCTTCACACCTGGTTCTCTCGACCCCACTCTCTTCACGAAGACATATGATGGTGAACTGTTTGTGTGCCAAATATATGTGGATGACATTATCTTCGGCTGCACCAATCAGAAGTACAGTGAAGAGTTTGGATATATGATGCAAGAGCAATATCAATGTCTATGATGGGAGAGCTGAAGTTCTTTCTCTTGGTCTTCAAATACAAAGCAACGCAATGGCATCTTCATATCTCAAGAGAAGTATCTCAAAGATTGCCTGAAGAAGTTCGGTATGCAAGACTGCAAAGGCTTCACGACGCCAATGCCAGCCACATCATCTGGGTCCTGACGACAATGGTAAAGAGTTTGATCAAAAGGTATACCGCTCCATGAAAGAGAAGATGTTCTCTATGTGCATCTAGGCCAGATATCATGCTTAGTGTTTGCATGTGTGCCGATTCCAAGCGGCACCAAAGGATTCGCATCACTTAGCTGTGAAGCGAATTCTTCGATATTTGGCTCACACCCCAACTCTAGGATTATGGTATCCAAAGGGCTCAGAGTTTGATCTGGTTGGATTCTCGGATGCTGATTATGCTGGTGACAAAGTTGATCGCAAGTCTACATCAGGCACATGTCACTTTCTGGGACGATCACTTGTATGTTGGTCTTCAAAGAAGCAGAACTGTGTATCTCTCTCCACTGCTGAATCTGAATACATTGCTGCTGGATCTTGCTGCGCTCAGCTTCTGTGGATGAAGCAAACGCTCAAGGACTATGGCATTCATCTGAAGCAAGTGCCACTCTACTGCGACAACGAAAGCGCCATCAAGATTGCCAACAACCCAGTTCAGCACTCGAAGACAAAGCACATTGAAATTCGTCATCACTTTCTCAGAGATCATGTTGTGAAGGAAGATATTGATATCATACACGTCAACACTGAAGAGCAATTTGGCAGATATCTTCACAAGCCCTTGGATGAGAGAGATTTTGCAAGTTACGGTGTGAGCTAAATATCTTGGAATCCTCAAATGTCCTGTGAATCAGGCACACATCCTAACATATGCATATTGATGACTTAGATGTGCAACACACGAAGTAAAGTATATTCAATCAATGAAGACATACATTCTAAGTGTGAATACATTAATGTGGAATTTGACTTCGGAGCGCCACGATAATTGTGCGCCGTGTCTGGGTCTAATACTTCCTATACGGTGGGTAACGCCACCACCAAATGTTCTATTTTGAAGTGTTTCACTCATGGCGTATTTGCTATGTCTTCACATTTGGTTTGGCTTCAATCTCAACATATCTTCATGATTATCTTCACTATGTTGATTATATATATATATCTAGTGTTCTGTCCTCTACAGCATTCACTTATAGCTATGTCTTCTGTTGAATCTTTTGAACTAAGTGAATGTGATCGGACCCTAACTCTCTATGCTTTCTATCTCAAACTCTATCTCTCCAAATCATATGCATTCTATTGAAACTGTCGAATGTCTTCTCTGCGTCCTTGTCAGCAGAAGATACAGAGACAACCATTAAGTCCGTTTTCAATGCTCATTCCTCCACATGAAACCCGGAGAAGTAGGAACGACCACCCGACAATCCAGGCGTGCGTGGGACGTGGAACAAACCCCAAAATTCCGCATAATGGCCACGTGTTCCTCAGATGCGAATCGCCAGGGGCACCTGTGTAATAACGCAGTGCCGCCCCTGTACCTATAAATACACACTTACACGGGTCATTATCTCTTCTTCCACTCTCGCACGAACCCTAGCGCCACCGCTAGCCCTCGACGACGCCGGCGACGAAGCGCTTCGCTGCCGCAACCTCTCCGACGCCGTCTTCACGCCGACCGCGGACATCGTCCTCTCCGCCGTCGCCGTAGGTGTCCTCCGTCGCCAAGTTAGGGCACGGAAGATCGAACTGCTCGGCCTCATCTTCCACTCCGTCTAGCAGTTCTTAGTGTGGTAAATAAAACTTCCTTTTTACGGCACCGTTGATCCTATGGCTTTGTCACTTTCTACCACAAGCAGTTTCTATTCACACAAGTTAGATCTCTCTCATACTGCATCTCATAACATGCCTAGTATATTCACTTATGCTTCACAAAGTAGTTAGATTCCTCACTTGTACTGATCTGGATTCGTACAAATCTGGAACCAACTCCTTATCTATGAGTGAATTGTCGCACGATGAGGTCAATGTCTTCTAAACTGATTTCTTCAAAATCTTCTGAGAATGCATATGACCTCTTCCCCTTCCCTCGCACCTTAATGCTGTCACAGGTACATGTCCGTGGGAGAATCCCTTGGTTCTCATAGTCTGCATTCATTTGCAGAATTCTTACAGCATCACATATAAATTCTCCCGAAGCCAGTTCCTGTTTGTCCAGCAAGCGAAAATCTTTGAAGCCTTTGAACGTTGAAGCCTTTCAGTTTAAAGTTCATGGCTTCAGAGAAATCAGCAAGGAAGGGTGGCAGAAAGCGTGGAGAAACATCTAGAGATCTGCCAGATGACCTCTCAGAACTGTACAAGACAGATCCTGAAGAGGATTACAATCAGCGCAAGACCCGAATCCAATGGATTCGAAGATATTGGGCAGAACAATGGTTCAAATACCGATTTGTAACCGAATAATGCTGAGAAAAATGCCATCAAGAGACCGTGGGGAGACATCCTATACAAGAATCTTCAACCCAGGTCCAGAGATGAAGCCATTGAACAAGGCTTCTATCCCTGCATGGTCCGTGGGCCACAGCCTGCTGATGCACACCCATCGTCACTACTATGGTGTCGTGACGACATTCTGTTCAAGCGCAACTTCCAGTTTGCCCAGAACTCAGCGAAGCAAAACAAGAAGACATTGGGACTAGACTTCAACCCTGGTCCCTCAGCTCCAAGGGCTGATGGCACACGAGATGCAGAACCCAATGTCGTCGGTCCTTTCTACAACCTTGAAGGCCTCATCACCCATATCTTGGTTCAAGGGACTGCAGTGAATGAGCCTGCAGCTGACGCTGAATCAGATGAAGCGCCTGCAGCGCCGAAGCCAAAGAAGTTGAAGAAGCCTAAAGCTTCAAAGCCTGCCCCTTCACCAAAAATCTCACGGGCGAAGCCACTGGCAACTGCACCTCCTGAAGACAGTGTGCAGTCCGAAGATTTATCACGCATCTCCAAGCCCCAGAAGGTCAAGATGCCTCTGCCACACACCGGCCAAGAGCTAACAGCTGCTGCCATTCTGCGCAATGATGCCATTGATCTGTCAAGTGATGAAGATCTTGCAGATGACGCTCTTGAGCAACTCATCAAGAGCAAAGAAGAAGCAGAAATCTTCAATGATCTGCCTCTCTTTGATGTAACAATCATCCACAACTTCATTGATGAATGGTTTGACACGCCAAACATCAGCTTCGAGATCTGCAACTACCCATTGGCCTCAGTGTCGCCTTCCATGGCGCCATTGCTTCAGAGTTAGCTATCGCCCAGCGCATTGTTGAACTGAAGCAGAAGATTGACTTTGAGAAATCTCAGTTCAAGAAGCATATGGCCAAGCTCAGCGTGCAAGACGTGAAGAATTTCAAGATTATGCTGCACGAGCTCAAGGAAGCCTTTCTAAAGAAACGTGCAGAAGCTCAGGGTTCTCGTGAGCGCATGAAGGTCCTGGCTGATAGGTGTGTGCAAGCCTACAATGAGGCTGAGAAGCGCAAGGCCCTTGGGCGTCCTGGCATCGACCCCAGGATGGCTGCCAAGAAGCAGAAGAAGCCGCTATGGCTGAACCGAAGCACCAAGGCAGGAATCAGATCCCCTTGTCTTCCCAACTAGCATGACTGGCCCGAAGCCAAAGGCCAGGTCAACCGCTTCAGAACTGAAGAAGACCAGGACTGCTGAGGCTGAAGCAAGGAAGAGAAAACATCCTGAAGCCTCTGCTACTACCCCCGCCAAGAAGAAAAGAAAGACCAAGAAGGAACGGGCTGCTCCCACAGAGCCCTTGATTGTTGAACCCATTTCCATGGTTCACCCCGACGCCGATCCACAAGAACGTCAACTGACTGTCCATGAGCCTGCTTTCACAGAGGCTCATGAAGCTGAAGACTTTCCAGCACCTGATCCCCCTGCTGCTGAGGACATTGGTCACCATGACCATGTTGAAGATGATGCAGCCCTTCCTCAGCTAGAGCACCAACAGGTATCATCGCCTGTGCTCACGCACAGTGAACTCATCAGCATTGGTCGTCCACTGACACCAATAGCACAGGATGCTTCGTGGGCGGATCGCCCACAAGAGGAAGAAGACTCTGAGGCCCAGCCAACACAAACTCCACAAGCATCACCCGCGTTGCGCAGGCTTCGCAAAGGTCCAAGGCCTCAAGTCTCTGTGTCTGAAGCTAAAACTGCTGAAGACATTCCGGCTGATCAGCCGATGAAGAATAAGTACCACAAGCTGCTACTCCGCTGTCCCACCAAGAAGCAGTTCTCGAGGAGAACGTGATCGTAAGTGACCCTCCAGCTCATCAGTGGAGGTTGAAAATCTTGCGGCTGCCACCACCAACACCACTGAAGCCACTGACGCTGTCATGGCTGAAGCTAATGTGGAGCCCTCACCAACAAAAGCACCAGAAGTCAGCGAAGCCACTGATCCCACTGCTTCTGTTCCATCCTGCTGCCGGTCCCCAGTTCGACTATCATGTTGAGCACAGGCCTCAGGTACAGAAGCCAATCCCAAGATTGCCAAGGTTCCCAGGTCCTGCATCAGCACCTGGCTCCTTCAATATCAATGGCTTCAGAGCAGACAACACATTCTTCAACAGCTCCAGGAACCCCTACTCCAGGGAAAGAATATCATCTGATCGGTTCTGGAGTTATCCGCAGCGAAGCTATTACTCATGCGTTCTTTACAACCAAGGTCGCATCTTCCCACACAAGCGCCTTGACATTGAAGCAATAGCTGGTCTGCCCTGTCTGGAAGAAGCTCTGGATTGCTTCAAAGAGGTTGGACTGCTGCCGTTCGTCACTGACCAAGAGCATTGGAATGAAGAGTTGCTGCTCCAATTCTATGCCACACTTCACATCCGCGGGTATAGCAGAGATCCGAAGACTTGGGTCCTGGAGTGGATGACAGGAAACGTTCATCACGAAGCCAAAGCCTTTGACATCATTGAGCTCACTGGTTTGCCCACTCCTGGCGATCTCTACGAGCATGGCTGTCAGCTTCATAGTGAAGCTATTGAGAGCATCTTTCAGAAGACTGAACCTAATATGAGTCAGATGCTCAGTATGATGAAGCCATTGCCCCAAGATGCTGCTTATCCACGGAGTTCTTCGTTGAAGACCTTGAGTATCTGCCAAGAACCATTTATCACATCATAAGGCGAACTCTCTGGCCAATCAAAGGACATTCTCCCCATGCCAAGCTGGAAGGTGCAATGAAGACTTTGGTCTTCTACATTCTTCATGGAAAATGCTTCAATACACAGGATTTCTTCATTCGCCAACTTGCTGCATCTGGCTCTGATCTGTTTGGTTTGAAGTTCTACGCCCCTTGGGTGATGCGGCTGATCAAACTTCACTCCGCTATCTCATATCAGCCCTCGGCCCGCAACCATCGGATCTTTTTGCCTGATGTGGATATGTCTATTGAAGCCATCTATCCTGAGCCTGCCAAGGAACCTCTCAGTCTTCAGAATGCAGAGCATCAAAGTTTCACTCAGAACGTTGAAGGCGTTGAAGCCGTAACTCGTGTGTATCCTTTGGCTGGCACTACACGTGCACCGCATCCTGCTCTCACTGAAGCCACTGACAGTACAACTGCTCCACGACCCAAGAAGCGCACTCGTGTTCTACAACGAGAGCTTCTTGTGGCTCTTCATCAGAAACAGGATAGGCATCATGACTGGCTGAAGCCAGTGACAAAGCCTCTTGGTGGATGTTAATCGCATTCGCAATCTTGCCACCAAGAATGCTTTTGTTGCCCATGAAACCTCTCGCCGCACATGGAAAGGGCTAACACTGATGTGTTCTGAAGATGATCTTCAAGAGGATGGCTTCACTGAGCGATTCAAGTTTGACTCCACACCTCCTCGAAGGGCAGTGCTGCGACGAACTCCATCCCTTGAAGACTCTGAGTTCTCTTCCTCTGCTGCAACTGTGAATGCCAGAGTGATCGAGGATGAAGACGATGCTACTTCACCGCCACCTCCTTCAGCACGCTTCGACTCTGCTCCAAGCTCTTCAGCACCGCCAAACACCACCAACGACCCTGCTGCTTCACCTACTCCTCATGGGAACGAGTAGATGCTCTATGTCTTCAAACCTTTTTGGTCCTTACTGACAAAAGGGGGAGAAGCATATGAGGTTGATAGTCTTCAAGCGGGTCCATATGGGCGGGTGCTTTATATTTTGCTTCGTGCTTACAACTCTCGTTTTGCTACATTTGGTTCTTTGAGTTGTAACACTTAAACTCGATGGTCGTCTGCTACTTATTTGCCACCTTGTGATGCGATGATAAATTCCGCATGTGCGACGATAAATTCCGCACTTAGATCATTTGCAGACGTCCATTTTCATTATGCATGTCATTATCTTCAC
>NW_024112336.1:0-48840 GCF_003073215.2 Triticum urartu | reverse complement strand
GCCGAGTGGATCCAGTCGCCCTGGATCCAGCCCTTCGGCAGGCCAGCTCGCGAGGAAGATCCACCCCAACTGGACGCCTTCCCCTTCGCCTTTGTCGTCGCCTTCTTCGCCCGCTCCAGATCCGCCGTCTTCTCCTTCCCCATCGTCGCATGTGGCACGATCGGCGATGCTTTGGGCGGCTGGAGCAAGAAGACCAGAGGTTGAAGAAGCACTACGGCCGTTGGATGGACATCATACAGTCACTGGAGCTAGAATCGTTCATATTGACTAAGTTGACAAAGCCCTTCGTCCCCGTCAACTTAGTAGGCCCACAAGTCAGCCTCCCAGCAAGGTGGGTCCCAGCTAGCCGGGGGAGTATTCATTTTTTTGTGCGTAATAAGGAGGCACTTTCGGTGGGTCCGAGCTGACAGCCGGGGGGACGTTTTTTCGCGAAATACGGTGGCCCGTCCGGTGGGTCCCAGCAGTTAGGGGGAAAAGATTTTTTTCGCAAAATACTGGTGGCCCGTCCGGTGGGTCCCTGCTGTCAGGTGGAGGAATAATTATTTTGCACGTAATAAGGAGGCACTTCCTTGCTGCGGCCGTGGACCCAGCTGTCAGATTCTCCACATACAGTCCACGTCCGATGGAAGCCGTTCCTTGACCATGTTGACCACGCCGCGCCGAGAGCACCAGGGCAGTGGACGACGGCGAGGCCTAGGAAGGGGACGACGCGGAGCTAGGGAACACGCGGCAGTGGATGCCCACGCGTAGAGGAGTACGAGGGTTCACTGGTTCGCTGCAGTGTGAGGCTGACGTCGCTGCAGAATAACAGGGGGTGTGGGTGAGTAGAGGGATGGCCTGGCCAGCGGTGGGAGTAGTAGGGGGCGGTGAGGCCTCCGCTGCATCGCAGCCGGCCACGGGAGGCAGGAGCACGAGGCACGACCAGCGCTGGTTTGGGCGGCTGGAACAAGAAGACCAGAGGTTGAAGAAGCACTACGGCCGTTGGATGGACATCGTACGGTCACTGGAGCTAGAATCGTGCATATTGACTAAGTTGACAAAGCCCTCCGTCCCCGTCAACTTAGTAGGCCCACAAGTCAGCCTACCACTAAGGTGGGTCCCAGCTAGCAGGGTATTCATTTTTTTGTGCGTAATAAGGAGGCACTTCCAATGGGTCCGAGCTGACAGCAGGGGGAACGTTTTTTCGTGAAATACGGTAGCCCGTTGGGTGGGTCCCAGCAGTCAGGGGCAAACATTTTTTTCGTGATATACTGGTGGGCGTCCGGTGGGTCCCTGCTGTGAGGTGGAGGAATAATTATTTTCCGCGTAATAAGGAGGCACTTCCTTGCGGCTGCCGTGGACCCAGCTGTCAGCCTCTCCACGTACAGTATTCTTCCGATGGAATTTGGTCGTTGACCACATTGACCACGCCGCGCCGACGGCACCACGGCGGTGGACGACGGCGAGGCCTAGGAAGGGGACGACGCGGAGCTGGGGAAGACGCGACAGTGGATGCCCACGCGGAGAGGAGTATGAGGGTTCACTGGTTCGGCTACGCTGCCGTCGCCGCAGAATAACAGGGAGTGGAGGGATGGCCTGGCTAGCGGTGGGAGTAGTATGGGGGCGGTGAGGCCTCTGCGGCAGCACAGCCGGCCACGGGAGGCAGGAGCAGGCGGCACGACCGGCGCTACTTTGGGCGGCTGGAGCAAGAAGACCAGAGGTTGAAGAAGCACTACGGCCGTTGGATGGACATCGTACGGTCAGTCGAGCTAGAATCGTGCATATTGACTAAGTTGACAAAGCCCTTCGTCCCCGTCAACTTAGTAGGCCCACTATACTGGGTCCCAGCTAGTAGGGGGAGTATTCATTTTTTTTGTGCATAATAAGGAGGCACTTCCTTGCGTGCGAAGATATAGCTGGTGGGTCCAAGCTGTCAGCGGCGGTAACATTTTTTTCGCGAAATACAGAGGCCGTTTCGGTGGGTCCCAGATGTCAGGTGGAGGAAATCATTATTTTGCGCATAATAAGGAGGCATTTCCTTGCGTGCGGTCGTGGACCCAGCTGTCAGCCTCTCCACATACAGTCCACTTCAGATGCATGTCGGTCGTTAACCACGCCACACCAAGAGCACCGGGGCGGTGGACGACGGCGAGGCCTAGGAAGGGAACAACACGGAGGCAGGGAAGACTCGGCTGTTGTTTTTGTTTCCCACGCGGAGGGGGGTATTACTGTATGAGGGTTTACTGGTTCGTCTGCCGTCGCCGGAGAATAACAGCAGGTGTGGGTGAGTAGAGGGATGGCTAGGCCAGCGATGGGAGTACGGTGGGGCGGTGAGGCCTGCGCGGCAGCACAGCTGGCCGCGGGAAGGAGGGAGCAGGCAGTCCCGCCGGCACTTGTTTGAACGGCTGGAGTAGGAAGAGCAGAGATTGAAGAAGCACGACGGACGTTGGATGGACATCCAACAGTATACAGACCATCTGTGGAAAGCCTCAAATCTGTGGAAAACAGCATACAACCCATCTGCCATTATTTTAAATAATTTACAGCCCATTTGCTAATTCTTACGGGTTTTTTGGAGCCCATATTCTTTATGTTAGCATTACAGCCCATATTGTGGCCACGGTTAAAAAGTTATACGAAATTTTGCATATGTCGGTGCAGTCTGAACTGTTTTTAATCTCGAAATTTCGAGTCACATTCAGACTGATTTTAAAAATAAATGTATATCAATATAAAATCCAATAAATTGTCCACGCATAAAAATCAATGCAATTTAAAATCTCGAAATGAAAAAAAGATATTTGAAAATAATTGCCGGTTTGATGTGTTTTAAAAATGCACATCCCATTTCTCATTACTGATAGGCCATTTTCTCGGCCAGCCGAATGAAGCTCTCCTCGTCTTGAAATATTTGCAGCCCAGCAGGCCTGATAAAGCTACTTACTTGATAAATCACAAAAGAACTGGGCTAGCCATTTTCAGAAAGAAAAAAAACTACTGGGCTGGTCTGTGGTAAACATAAAAGAAAAGGATGTCTAGACAGGCCAGAGTGTCCCGCACAGCCCAGTTGACACCCTGCTTCCGTCTCAAAAACAAATTAGATAAATGTCACTCCAATTATGGTGATTCATAAAAATGCCACTGCAATTTCCAAACTTTGAAAAATGCCAATGCAATTTTTGCAAACTTTGAAAAACGCCACTGCAGTTTGCAAACTTTGAAAAACACCACTCCAGACTTCGAAAAATGCCACTAGAAATGGCATGAAATGGCATTTTTCAAAGTTTGGAAATTGCAGTGGCATTTCTCGGATACACCAGATTTGGAGTGGAATTTATCAAATTAGCCCAAAACAAAAATAACTGGGCGAGTTGCTGGGTCCCTGGTGTCAGCCGCTCGTTGTGAAATTCTCTCATTTATTGACTACGTTGACAATGGCATGGGACCCAGATGTCAGAAATCCACTAGGAGGAGCCATTTTTTTATTGGCTTGAAATAAGGAGGCACTTGCTTGCGTACTGCCATGACCTTGGCGGGTCCCTGCTGTCATCCTCTCCACGTACAGTATCAGTTAGTCGTGCTTCAAAACTGATCGGCACGCCATTAAAAAATAAAGGTCGATAACTAATGCGGCACCTCGGGCCAACGCGGCCAGATCGAATTTTGCACGAGAAATTACACACCATGTTTCATTGACATGTGGTCCCGTTCCAACATATCAGTGAGACGACGGCGAGTAGTAGGAGTATTTCCGAACGAACGTGTAGGCCGGGGCGCCTCTTCGTGAACCGTGGCAAACTCGCAACCGTCCACCGACTCTTCGCCTTTCCCTCTTGATTTGGAACTGATGTCGCACGCTCTTCCTCTCCCTCCTCCATTTTCCTTCAGCCCTTCACCCTTTCTTCTGCCATTGTTCGATCGTCTTCTCCATGGAGGGAACAGGCTGGAAACGACCCCGTTATTATTGCCCCGATCTGAAAGATGACGTGGTGGAGGAACTCATTGATCGGTGCGACGTCGTCACCTCGGCTAGAATGGCAGGTTCATTCAAGCCCATTCTCGACTCAACTAATAACATCATTACAAAGAACCCAAGAGTCAAGGAGCGGTTTGATCTCCCCTATCTTCTTCGCCGTGACCCTGATGACTGGCGCCGGCATGACGGAGGCCTTGCCCTGTGCCAGTTGATGTCGCTTGATAATGATACGTATGATGTTAAGATGCCATCGCTCGAGGGCAAGGCTTGGGCGGGCGCAAATGGAGATTGGGTTGTTTACATTGGGTCCAACTGTGAGTGGGAACTTGTGAATGTGTACACTCGTCACCGGGTTCCACTTTCAAAAATCTCAGCACACGGCCCAGAGGTTGAGCACACCGGTAATGTACGCATGTTCAAATATGATCATGGTGACTGTCTTCTACGGAAGATAGCAATTTGTCGAGTTCCCAACCGCTCTTGGAATTACAACAACTATCAAGTTGTTGCTATCTTCGACAAGCTTGTTGCCATCCTTCATGGTTCGACTCGATGGATATTGCTCAAAAATCAGTTTCTGTACACGGATGAGTACTGTGATGCAATTCAATACGAGGGCCTTGTGTTTGCTGCCACCACTCGTGGCACTGTTTTTGCATGGCATCCTAGTAGTTTCGGTACGTTTGTCTTCCACAATAATTATAATTGTTTCATCCACATGCATGCGGGTTAGCAAGTTTCCCTTTACTAATTAACCTTCTTCTTGTGTTTCCAAGGTCCTGTGAACATCCCACCACCTATACTTGAAAATTTTTATAACCAAGGGGGAGATGACGATGGTGATGATCACGAGCATGAGGACGAGCAGCGCCGATATACTCTGTGGCGCCTGGCAACTAATTCTGATGGATCACCTCTTCTTGTGTGTATACAGCCCACTGATGATGTTACTGCTAAGGAAGCAGGTGTCTCCCATGGTCGCACTCTCCGGACCTATTCCAACACCCGTTGCATGGTATTCGGGATGGATACTAGTGTGCTAGCGCCAACTCCTCCCTGGCACAGAATTGATAGTCTTGGAGAAAACTCGCTCTTCCTTGGACAAAACTATCCGATGATGGTGAAAGGCGATCCAACTGCTGTTGACACATTTATGAGAAGCAACTGTGTCTATACCTCGGACATTTGGGTGGTTCCCTACCCTCGTACTGATATAGTAGGCCGCTTCAGCCTGGATGATCGGTCCTGCGTTGGTCTCCAGATCGACAACAGATGGCCCGTCCCAGAGAATCACTTGTGGTTCAAAGCAAGCGTTTCCAACATCGCGGAATGGTTGAGTTGAAGTTCATTTCATGGCTTGTTATTTGTTGTGTGGTGAAAACTTTAGTATTTATAATGTATCCTCGTTGTCGATGTGGGTTGATGACCTGTTGTATGTAATAAAATGATATGCATGTGATAAACTTACTAAATTTATGAATGGCTTTCGAGTCGCTTCTCTAAATTTGTACTAGCTTCACATGCTTCGCGCGTCGGGCGGGTGTTTTTACTGTATCCATATGTTAATGTGTTCGTTGTACGTAACAAGCACCTCGAATCCTCGATACTAGTATACTATATACTAGTAGGAGTAGTAGGGTAGCATGGGCCAGAACAAGCATTCACCTCCAGGAGTACGGCACACGCCACCACCACGACATCCATCTGACACCATATTATTTCTTGGGGTCCGTGCTAGAGCAATATCTTCAACCTCGTCGTTTCTCTAACTTCAGCCATCGCGCGGCGGGCGAGGTGGGGGTTTTGCCGATAGTCGGTTTCCTTAACTGCGGTCCCACTTGTAAGGCCAACTCCAAGGCACGACCCCAAACGGACCTCCGTTTTGCACGAACTCCAACGATAATTTTGACTAGAAAAGCAAGACCAAAGAAAACAAGAACCACAAGAATACATTTTACTACTCCTGTAAGTTGGATTAGTGCCTTCTCGATGCATTCATTGTTGATCTACGGAGGCTCGATCTTGCGTGCTTCTTCCTTCTTCGAGTGTAAAGAAGTAGACGTTGCTTCCTCGCATCTAGTCTCATGTCTAGCCTCTATTCTAGTAGGAGTATCAACAAGTGCACTAATCTCATCCGATAGCAGAACCGAAGATTTGGTCGGGTTCTTCCTCCTTTTGCCGACACGTGGGACATCCAGCATCCAGGTCGTGTCATGAAAGAAAACAGAGTGGTAGTTGAAGCCATGAGATGTGCATCTTGGGTTAAACTGTAAATAGAATCTTACTACTCTTGAGTAACTCCAAAAGCGGCCACCAAAGATCTTTATTGGATTTGTTTTTCATGACCAGCACGTCGAGGTGAAAGATGTGCAGGTTTAGTGGGTCCTCTTGCGTTTTCACTGACATGTGCGGCCGCATGTGAGCAAATAGACGATGGGCTCCGCGCGTCCGCTGGCTGGCTGAGAAGAGAGATAGAGGAGGGATGAGCACGGACTGCAGGAAACTTGTTCTAGGTACCTCGATATGGCCCTATTTGGATCATGGGGTTAGAGCTAGTTTGGGTTAGTTGAAGGCTCAAATAACCCAAAAGTATCCAAACGGGGAGGGTTAGAGTGGGTTAGTTTCATCTAACCCAACTATCCCGGTGGAGAGGTGCTTATTTGGGTTAGAGTGGGTTAGAAAATAACTCTAACTCTAACTGTGTTAGAGTATCCAAACAGGGCCACAGGCTCGATATAGTGGGGTGGCATGGGCCATAACTCAGTAGCATTCACGTCTAGCAGTACGGCACACGTCACCCACACGAGTCCCGTCCGACACCAATTTTCTTGGAGTCCATGCTACAACCATCTCTTCTCCCTCCTGTTTTCTCAGCCATCCGACAAGATAATTATTGTAGTATCATATACTACTATATGGATTTGACGGAGAGATAAAAATACATACGGATCCATCAATGTTCAACGACATCCTCACGCCCTAGTGCGCCGGGTCACCAACCGACGTGTGAGGAGCAGCGGCGTTGGCGGCGAGCTCAACGTGCTTCTGAACAGTGCCGTCCAAGGTTGCCCTACGCTCCAAGAAGGCCAGCGTCCTATCGTCCTCCTCTTGCATGTAGTAGTCCTTGTGGACGATTTGCGCGTAGACGTGGGTGGTTATGTCGATGGTGTCTTGCTACGCCAGGCGCTGCGCGGCGAGCGCGACCTCGAGGTGGACATTCTCCGGCACGACGGCGGGCAGTCGCAGGGCCACCAGTGCGTCGAACTGGTTGTTACCATAGTGGCCGTTGAGGGTGGCGGGCATCGCAGAGCCTGGGCGTGTCGGCTGGAGGCTTACGTCAAATTCGTCCGCAAGCTTCTTGACGACCGTGAACTTGTCAAGGAAACCGACGAGGACCTCGTCGAACAAGGAGACGAAGTTGTCGTCCAAGCGGCCCCTCGCCCTGGCGGCCTCAAGCAATACTACCTGGAGACGTTCCTCGGTGCCGGTGGACGTGGTAGTACTCCTAAATCCAGACGGTGGTGCTACTAGTACTAGTAGTAGTACTACCAATGTAGTAGTAGGAGTACTAGCACTGCACTACCCGTTGGTCAAATTATTACGTGCTGCTCCTCACGGTAAAGTGACAAGACCCTGCGCCGGAGATGACACCTGAGTATAGGCGCCGTGTTCGGCATACCATAGTCAGCCTCACCGTCTGCAGTCACTATCATCATGGCTGTAGAGCTAACTTGCTTACAACTAGCCCTGTTCGACATAATTTCCCGTGCGTAGATGCCCGTGCATTGCACGGAACACCAAGATTGGGGGTGGACAGCTCCGGCAGCGGCCATCGCGCCAGATTTTTCCACGGCCTTCTACTCCTAGATTGTGAGAGACAAGGAGTTGTTTGTAAATAGGGAACAAGTGCGGGCATCTTTTTGCAAAAATGGAGAAGCTTGGTTTGTATGCGTTAGATCTTGATCCGACGGCTATTGGTGAAATATGGGAGGCACAACATCATCACCAACTCAGGACCTGTTTGATTCACAGGATTTTGAAAACGCAGGAATAGGACACGGCAATATTACAAGTTTCAAACTGATATTACAAATGTTAGGAGTAATGTTGCACCTACGAAGAGGGAATTACTAGGAAGTTTACATAAGAACTTTCGTTACTTTAGGTGGAAGCAGCATTATCGTACAAATAAAATCCACCGCCCTGACAAGTCACTAATGGGCAAATAAGTTTTCGAGTCTCTGGCCACTTGATGTTTCAAAAACAAATTCAGCTTCTGTGGAGAAATGAGCTCCACCGTGTACCCGCGCGGGTGTGGCTGGGCACGAAGCGTGAGTACGTGCACGGTGCACCTATTCTCTTCTTGTATAAGTACACCACCTTCGTGGGGTTGTGTGAGAGAGATACAAACCTAGAGAGATATAGTGTGTGGGTTCTTGAGAGTTTTTTTTGTGGGGGGGGGGGTCAATCAAAAAATTTAACATATGCAATGTGTGTGAAATAGAGTCCTGGATATAACATATATATATAGAGGGGGCGATCCACGAGAAGAGAGTGGAGGTATCATCGGCTTGAGGTGTCCATAGAATCGAAGAGAGGGATGATGTGTGTGTGTGCGCGCGCGCGCGATCGATAAAGAGTGCCATCGAATTTGTGTGTGCCCATGTCAAAGATATAGAGTGGCTGGCCTACTGGAACGTGAGATGGGACATGTGCAGTTTGTCTCTGTGGCATGGATACCTACCTGCAGCGCTCGACTATCAGTGTGTGGTGGGGGAAGAGGGAGGCCCAATTAACTATAGAGGTACAATGGCTGGTATATGTGTGGAGGAGGAGAGAGGCCTACCTCATGTATTAAGGAGATCGATCTGCCTCATGTATTAAGGGAGATCGATCAGCATCCATGCATATGTGCAGGAGATGAATAAGGTTGGGAGAGAGACAGAGCTAGAGTGTTGGAGGGGGTGGTAGTGGAGTTGCTTCTAATAAATGGTGGGATAGGCTTGCTAGACAAACGGAGGGCACGCCCGCAATATCAATAAGAGAGGAGATGGCTGCTTGTTGTCTGTGCACGTGCGTGTGAGAGACGGGTCAGGAGGCATGCACGAATGATGAGGGGGGACGATGTGGCTGTGGTAAGCAGACGTAACTACATAGGAAGATCAATCGCCCTTTGTAAGAGAAAGGAGAGACATAACTTGTGAGGTACGTCGATCAATGGGGGGGTAGTTAAAGTCGATTTAGGTATATGTTGGGAGATCGATCGGTATACATGCATGTGTGTGTTAGAAGCAAATGAGGCACGAGGAGAAGGATAGAGAGAGAGGGATGCATGTAGGAGGTGGTACGAGAGGCATACTATATCGAGGGGGAGGAGTGTGCGAGTACGAGAACGATGAAAAGAGTGGTGGGAGTGAGGCATGGATGGTGACAAGAGAAGAGGGGAAGCTTGTGTTTGTGCTAGGCACACCTGGCTAGAGAGGCATATCGATCGATGTGTGCCGTAAAGAAGGAGCTGGGGGGCCTACACACACCGTGGGTGAACGACCTAAAGTGAAAAGATGAATTTGCGCGATGGAGCTAGAGAATGCTGAGGGAGGGTGAGAGGGATGTGGGCGTGTGCATGCACAAGAGAAAGTTAGCGCTAGCTACAAAGATAAGAGGGTTGTGTGGGTGTAAAAGACGAATAGAGATCATATATACTTCATTATAAAAAGCGAATTCAGATATTTGAAGAATTTATCATAGTGTTTCAAACCGACGGATGTGTGAATATATATAACGGTGATACACATGGTGTGGTTATGAACATGGTATACTACATTTGATATGTTTTATCTATACTCTTATAAAAAACGGAGTTGTTGATGATGGTGTGCCTGCCATCCTGCATTATAGGTCATCTGATTTATATCTGGCGGATAGCAAGGAAACTATGATGGTTGAAGTTGGCAACAATCATGATTGTAGATTCTTATTGAAATAGAGAAACGAATTCAAATTTAGTTCGAATTGCAGCGGTAGTATAGACATTTGGAATGCACTAAAATGTTGGTATGAGTAGGTTACATGCATTATATAGCAAGCGAAAAAATTTAATCGGACATAACATGGATTCATACTCCCTCCTTCCATCTATATAGGGCGTAATGAGATTTTTAAGACCGCCTTTGACTATTGACAAGATTAATAGTAAATGACATGCACAATGTGAAAATTATATCATTGAAAGAACCTTTCACAGATGAATTTAACGGTGTGCTTTGTGTAAGTTGCATGTCATATATCATTGCTCTAATATTTGGTCAAAGTTAGCATCGAAAAACGCATTAGGCCCTATATAGATGGAAGGAGGGAGTAGCTTTGAATAGCATTTGTATAGTAAAACGGGGCAAGACTCTCTCTTTGTGTGGTGTGAATAGTTTTATTTTTTTCGTTTTCTTTTTGGTTGAGGGAAGTGCGAATTGATTTGGTACGTACAAGTACAATATTACTACACGTTAGGCTTGTCCCTAAAATTCAACCCGCGTCTTGTTATATCCCAAAAATCAGATATCGTGCTCCCAAAACTGGCGCCTTCACAACCCGCGCCTTGCTATCCCGAAATTACAACGCGCGCGAAAACTCCCTCCAGCTGCCAAATCCCGACACGCGAAATCCCCCTTCTAACCCTGAGCCAAAAGGGCCGCTAGTTCAAATCGGTGGGGGTTACTTTTGTAACACACCCTACATTTTGGACAAGCGTGTTCCTAAGTCATGCTTCACCCCCTCCCATCGCCCCCTTTTCGCCATTCGAAATCCCAGGCCGCCATAACCTCTCCGCTCCAGCCGCGAAACCCCACCCTCCTCCGTCCGCCACGTCACCGCTGCCCAGCCGGAGCCTCTTCCCCGACAACGTCGTCCAGCGCAATAGCTCGACGTCCTTCTTCCACCTCCCCGAATGAGGATCCGTCGTCCATCTCGCCGTCCCGCCGGTTCAGCCACCCCGTCCTCCACCTTCAAGGAGCTGCTCCGACGATCACCTTGTCTATCGCGGCTGCTCCATCCCCACAGTGCCGCCTTAACCTGCTCCACCGGAACCACAGCATCCTCACCGACTCCTTGGACGAAGCCGAGGCCTACTCGGCGCCACCAAAGAGGTTGTACACTCATCGCATCGCACCTTATCCTTAACTCGACCTCCCGGCACCAATGGTGCTCCATCCCGCACCCCCATGGAGCGTCTACCTTGAAGCCGGCGCTGCGGGCGACATCTCCACGGCGGCTCTCCCCCAGTGCGAGGCCCCTTCGGCGGCGGCGTCCATACCAGTCGGATCTGCTGCTGCTGCTCCGGCTCTCGCTCGATCGCTCGCCCAGCTGCTGCTGCTGCTCTCCCCCTCGCTTGTGCTGCTGCTCTGCTCCGATTAAGCCACACTTCAGTCGACTGAATCGACTTTTGGGTCAGCCGATTTTCAGGGGTTGGGGGGGCTCGCCGGAGTTAAGGAAGAGCCACCCACAGTGGGGACGGGGGCTCGCCGGAGAGGCACCCCACTATCTATCTTAGGGTTCAGGGTGGGGGCGGGGGGCCTAGAGGGCTGGCTGGGGCGGCCGGGGCGAGTTCTTTCGGGGCGGCGAGGCGGCGCTGGGGCCGGCGGTTTGGCCGGTGGTGGCTGGCGGCTCAGGGGGTTGTAGGTTGAAGATGAACTGCAGGCCCTCCCTAAACTACATGTCAAGTGCCTCTCTGCTACCATTGCGTTCAGTTTCGACAGTAGCATTCAGATTCCACAGTAAATTTCAGTTTCGACAGTTAAGTTCAGAGTCAACAGTTTTTACCTCATCTGTTGTAGTCAGGTGGTTTTTGGTGATGTTAATTTTGCATCCATTTTACATCATCTATTGGAGATGCTATTAGAATCCCACTTGAGATTGACGATGTCTGTCTTGTGCTGCTTCAGCCTTGACGTCTTACGGCTCACCGGAGCTGCTCCAACGACAGAACGATTTGTCACAACAGAGCAGTGCCCTGGACGCCGTCTACAGATTCCTCAGATCTTCCTCCACACCTCCGACAGCCACCTCTGCCTCAACTGCTTCAGCGATCAACCAATGATGTTGAGGTCGACACGGCTACGGCAAAGAGGTTGTACACTTGTTGCATCACTTATTACTATACATTCACGTCGATCCATTAGGGCTATTTTGGTTCGACGGAAAAACATCGATCCACTGGTTGTTACCATCACTCTAAATTTATACATGCTCTCCTTACATAATCTCACCATATTTTTTTCGTATGCATGTCAGATATTTTACACAGTCATGCTGAACATGTAGAGAAAAAGAGAAGAGTTTTGTGCGGCAATACAATGTCATGCAGACATCGCTCCATGGTGGGTTCAATGGCAAACCCTCCCACCCCTCTCCAGATTGTAATCCAGAGGAAGATTTCTGTTCTGAGGTGGATTCGGACGCCGCTGACCACTCCTATTTACCCCCCAAGGTGTTTGCTCTACCTTGGCATGATGATGTTAGTCATATCATGCATATGTCGCCTTGCAGTGCCTACTTTTGACATCATATATGTCATCTGCTTAGTTTAGACATGTTTTGTAATGCCACCTGTTTAGTTTCTATATCATATATGGGAATTATGCAGTCTCATGTCTTTTAGCCAGCCATAATATATGTGAAATGTGCAATGCCATCCTGTTTAAACAGGCATCATATATTTGAATGATATCTTGCCCATCCTTTTCTTCATTACATTTCCATTTGTCGACAATGTTTGTACATTAAACTACTCTTCCTGTGAATCAGCCATTTGGGTGGGAGATGGAAAAATCTGGAGTGAAAACAAGGCCTTCAGAGCAGACAGTGCTACCTGTCAAAGCAGATCTCTTGTTGGGTCCCGATAGCTCCTCAGAGATGGATTCAGAGACAGATGACCAGTCCTATTCCCCCACTGAGGTGTATGCTCTAACTTGGCACGGTTATACTGCTCATATCATGCATACGGTGTCTTGCATTGCATAGTTTAGACATCATATACACAATATTCAACACCATGTTCTTAGTTCAGACATCATATCGAATGCCCTCTGTTTAGCATATAAATCACATATGTGAATTAAATGATGCGATCCTGATTACTTAGATAACATGTAGGTGAATTATGTCATGCGATCCTGTTTAGTTATTCATCATATCTTTGAATTATGTTATGCTATGTTATCCAATTTATATAGACATCATATATGTGAAATTATGTCATGCTATCCGTTTTAGTTAAACAATATACATGTCAACTATTTCATGCCCTCTTTTTTCCACACTATCTATTGCATCTGTCTCTCATACAATGTCTGTACATTCAACTATGTTTCCTGTTTATCAGCTATTTGAATTGGAGCGGGTGATGCCAGTATCTAGCAGACTAAAAACACGGTCTTCAAATAAAACAGTGCTACCTCTTGGTGGAAATAGCACCCCGGTTGTACATGCACAAGAACCAGCCCTACCACACATAACCCAAACTCTCGCAGATTGTACCCCTACTACGATGGATAGAGAACCAGCTTCACCCAATCTAACCCCAACCCCAGCCGATAGTAACCCAGTTCCTGTTGACACAGCACCATCTCCACCACAGAGCTCCCAAACAAGAGCAGTTAGTAAGGCAGCTCCAGTGCCCAAAGAGCCAGTACTATCACGGCGAACCCCAACTCCACCATTTAGTACGCTTATTCCTGTGGAGGAAGCACAACCAGCTAGTCGTAGTTTAGCATCTATCACATTTGATGTTGTTAAATCGTATGTGTGTATCTTCCCATCTTGGAAATATTATACTGAATATGAAGGAAAATGCCAGTTGCAGGTGTTTGTCCAGGAGTTATGTGTAAGTAATGTTATTCATGGCAATTACTTTGCTTCGTCCCATACATCCTACCTCCATGATGGTTATAATACAGCAAATTTTCCCATTTTTCTCTATAGAGAAGGACCGATTTGGAAACCCAGGATGAGGTAACATGTGCTAATACCTCTGCTATCTTCAAGAATGCTTGGTGGCAGTATCGGAATTACATGAAGAAAACGTACTTCACCGGCAAAGAAACTCATCAAATTCCCTTACGTTCTCCTGAGACACATTTACTGGACGATGACTGGGAACGCCTTGTTCTGTACTGGTCCCGAACCAAGAATGTGGTAAGGTCTATGAGCTCATTTTCTATTTTTAAGTATTATATTCTTGCGTCTTACTGTACTCTGTTCATGTAGAACAAGTGCCTAAACCTGAAGAACAACTGTTCTAATTTAAGATCCCATTGCTACCATAGGACATAGATATATGTTTGTTTGATGCTTTTATTATGTACTAGTACTTGGCAATAGAAGACTCGGTAGTTTAATCCTGTCCACCTTACTAATGAACTGGTTCACCGAAATGAGTTTCATATACTAGTACATGCTAAACTTGTTATGTGTCTGCTTGTTTCTTCTTTTCAATGCTGACAGAATATTGGGGAAGAGTGCCTTATTAAGCAACGGTAAAGGAAGTAATGCAGATAAGGTTCAGGATAGTGACACATCCTATCTTGGTTTAGTGTTGGAGTTACTGGCCACTACCGCTTGCACAAGCTATTCAAACTCACTGTCTGAATCAGTACGGTTTCTTGAGTCTCAACTACAAGCTGAAAGACATCGATCAGCTGTGCTGCGACAAGAAGAGGAAGGACTGCGGAAGTCCCTGGAGCATTCAGATGCATACTTTCTGGTGCAACGGCAAGCGTTGGAGGATTTTAGCACCAAACAGGACAAAGCTAATCAGCTTGCTAAGCTTATTGCCAGCATGGTGGATACCCAGGATAACGTTTCTTGAGCTCTTCTGAAGTTGTTTCAGTTATGCTCTTGTTTTGCTGTTGCGTTTATTTGCACTCGTGGCCAATTTTGACGGCCAGTGTATATGATATGCTGCTTTGTTCCCTATATTTGCACTGGTGGCGAACTTTGATGCCCAGTGGATGTAATATGTGTAATAGCCGTGATAGCTTAGCGTTAGTTGCTTGCTTATTTATTTCCTTGTTGTCTTGTTTATTTGTTTGCTTGTAGTCATTGCAGTTCTTTTTCCACGGTTAACTAGTGGCTGCAATAACCTATTTTTTCAAACTAGGCCACAATAACCATGGGCTAATATTTACTGTAGTGACACTGGGCCTCCTACGGGCCGTAGAAACAGTGGGCCTTCTACGGGCCGTAGAAACAGTAGGCCTTCTACGGGCAGTATCATCAATGGGCCTTATACGGGCCGTATGATCGTTTGGCCAAACATGGGCCAATAACAGGCCGCATTATGGCCGTAAACGGGCTAGAGTTGGAATCATCCGTTCATGGGCCGACCATAATGGGCCATCGTTAATAGGCCGTATTTGATGATGCTATGAAAACGGCCCAACGTATTAACAGACCACAAACGGGCCGACTGTAACCACGGGCTGAATTTGGCCCACAAGCAGAAAATGACAGTAACGGGCCATAAGTAAACGAATGCTAGAAATGAGCCCAAGAATAAATGGGCTCTGAGAAGGCCGAAAGATAACATGGGCTGGAAACGGCCCAACGGAATAACGGGCCGTTAATGGGTATAAAGTGATACACTGTTCATTACGGGCCAGTTTCACCACGGGCCGTTAATGGTTGTAAAGTGATACACCGTTCATTACGGGCCAGCTTCACCACGGGCCGTTAATAGGCCAAGAGTTACATAGGGCCTCATATGGGCCGAAAGACGCCATGGGCCATACATGGACCAGAAGTGAAAACGGGCTGGAATCATATTGGATGGCCTAGATGACGCTACTGGGCCAAATTCGGATAGGGCGTAACGGGCCTTGGGTTAGCGGGCTGTAAATGGGCTATATGCAAACAGGCCGTTAACAGGCTTTCCATGGGCCGGCCCACCACCTTTTGACCAATTCAAACGGGCCGGCCTTTTCACAGGAATGGGCCTCTGTTGGGCCGTGCCACGTGTCGATGTATCATAGGCCCTATCTGACTCACTAACGAGCTGACACGTGTTTCGTCCGGCCAATAAGAATTTTACATGTGGAAATTTCCCATTGGTCGGGGCTGTTAACAGGTTATCGATCCAAAACCCGACCCGATAGCTTAACGGCATTCCATTACAGTGGATGCCACGTGTCGGTCACCCTTGACGAAAGCACTTCTGTGACGCGCGATTTATCGTCATGGAAGTGGACACTTCCGTGATGATAATTTTGGTAATGTCATGGAACACTTCTACAACAGCACAGGTATGACTATCTTTATTCTATCATAAATTTGTCACGGATGTACATGCATGACAAAAAAGTGACCTACTGTGACAAACATGTATCATCACGGAAGTGTATTTTTTTGTAGTGACGGGATATTGTTCATCTCCACCGTCGACCTCCTCCAGCCTCCACGGGCTCCTGTTCATCCAGCCTCCACCGCGCGCTACTCCACCGGCTACTGTTCAACCACCCCTCCACCGTCTACTGTTCATCCAGCCCTCCACACCACAGGGTCCTGTTCAACCACCCATCCACGGGAACCCCTCCATCGTCTAATGTTCATCCAGCCCGAGGCAACGCCACCGCTCACTGTTCATCCAACCCCCCCCCCCGCAACGCTCACTGTTCATCCAGCAGCATCGATCGGCTTCAGTTATCAGCAGTAGCGAAGGAATCGCTCGATCGGGTTTAGTTAACAGCCATCGATCGATCGCTCGGGTTCAGTAATGCGCAGCCTGCAGTGCAATCGCTCAGGTTCAGTTAGAGCCCAACGCCTCGCTCGGGTTCAGTTAGAGCCAACGCCTCTCACACACGCGTATGTGTACGAGAGAAACGCGCATTGCTCGGTCCCCGACCTCCCACCGTAACTGGGAACTCCCCGAAATTTTCATCGCCCTCGCTTCTACCACGGTTTTTTCCGTCATGGACGACCCAAAGAATTTCATGCAGCTGTGTCTCCACCCCGCCCAGGATGAAAAGCCCATTTTCTGTCATGATTTTTTGTCATAGAAGTAGGAGCCCACCACATCTATGATGATACTAGGTTTTGTCACAATTATCGTCATATAAGTGTCATGTGTATGACAAAAAAAAATTTCGTTCGGCCCAAAATGTCACGGATGTGTCTTTTTTGTAGTGAAGACTCTTAAAGTAGCCTTTGTTGGGCATGTCGAGAACGGTCTCTATGTGATTAACTTTTCGGAGCGACCCACTAAGACCGCGACATGCCTAATGGCTAAAGTTGACATGGGATGGCTTTGGCATCGCTGTCTTGCCCACGTCAATATGAGATCTTTGCAAAGTCTTCTCAAGGGGGACCATGTTCGTGGACTAACAAATGTTAGTTTTGCCAAAGATCATGCTTGCAGTGCTTGCATCGAAGGAAAGCTACATGAGAAGGCTCACCCTCCCACGACTATCATCTACTCGAAGAGGCCTTAGGAGCTCCTTCATTTGGATCTTTTTGGACCTCCATGCTTTGATAGTCTTGGGGGTAGAAAGTATTGCTTGGTGGTCGTAGATGACTATTCAAGATACACTTGGGTATATTTCTTCAAGAGGAAGAGCGAGACCCAACAAACCGTCATCGACTTTGCAAATGAAGCTCAATGACAACACAATGCAAAGATCTTGACAGTAAGAAGTGACAATGGCTCCGAGTTCAAGAACTACACCTTGGACGAGTTTTTGAGTGATGAGTGAATCAAGCATCAATATTCCGCACCTTACACCCCTCAACAAAATGGTGTAGCGGAGAGGAAGAACCGGACGTTGATGGATGCGGCAAGGACCATGATGGCGGAGTTCAAGTCTCCCTACATCTTTTGGGCCGAAGCCATCAACACCGCGTGCCATGCATCTAATCGGCTCTACCTCCGCAAAGGCTTGAACAATACTCCATATGAGATACTCACCGGTAACAAGCCCAACCTCAAGTACTTCCGGGTGTTCGAGTGTAAGTGTTTCATTCTCAAGAAAGGTGTCTGTTTGTCTAAATTTGAGGCTAGAGCTTATGAGGGCATATTTGTTGGTTATGCTACAAACTCTCATGCTTACCGTGTTCTCAATAAGTCCACAGGACTTATTGAGGAAATGTGTAACGTGGAGTTTGATGAGAATAACGGCTCCCAAGTGGATCAAAGTGGTACTTGTGATGTAGGTGATGAAATTCCTCCCCAAGCCATAAGAAGAATGGGCGTTGGTCTTATCCTACCCATTGAGGAACCCCGTGTGGCCAAAGGAGAAGGACAATGTTCTACTCAAGTGGAACCTTCACCAACCCAAGACCCACACGCTTCCGAAGAACAAAGTGAGGGCCCTCAACCTCAAGAACAAGACCAAGGGAAAGATCAATCTCAATATGGTGTTGTAACATCAAGTGATGCCCAAGGTCAAGCTCCCTCCTCCGAGCAAGTTCAAGATCAAGAGCTTCCACGAGATCAAGAACAAGCTCAAGACGACGCTCAAGATGATCAAGTGACCACTCCTCGTCTCACCCCCGAGGAGGAATTGGAGCGTCGTGCCGCCAAGGTTGCTTCCAAGCTCTCCACCAAGGATCATCTCATGACAAATGTGCTTGGAAGCTTAAGAAAGGGGGTAAGCACTCGTAGACAATTAGCAAACTATTGTGAACATCACGCGTTTGTCTCTTGTGTTGAAACCCAAAAGGTCTATGAGGCGCTCGAAGATCCGGATTGGCTCAATGACATGCATGAAGAACTCAACAACTTCGAGCACAACGAAGTGTGGAGATTGGTGCCAAGGACAACGGGGAACCACAATGTCATTGGAACCAAGTGGATATTCAGAAACAAGAAAGATGCTCATGGGATTATCATTCGCAGCAAGGCTCATTTGGTAGCACAAGGCTACTCCCAAGTCGAGGGTATCGACTACGGTGAAACCTTTGCTCCCGTTGCTCGTCTTGAATCCATTCACATGTTGATTGCATATGCTTCTCATCATAACTTTAAGTTACAACAAATGGATGTGAAGAGTGCTTTTCTTAATGGTCCTATTAATGAATGGGTTTATGTCAAGCAACCCCCCGGGTTCGAGGATCCCTACTTTACCGATCACGTGTATCAACTCGATAAGGCACTCTATGGCCTTAAACAAGCCCCATGTGCGTGGTATGATCACCTTACCGAGTTGATACAAGACCGTGGTTTTGAAGTTGGGCTAATCGACCCCACTCTTTTTACCAAGAAGGTCAAAGGGTAGTTGTTTGTGTTCCAATTATATGTTGATGATATTATCTTTGGTTCCTGTCGTGGAAACGTCACGGCAGATGTCCTTAGTGTCAGGACTTAGTCGCGAGGCCAACGCATCTATGTGGTAGCTTGAGAGGGGTTGAGCGGGACGAGAGACGCGATGTTTTACCCAGGTTCGGCCCCTCACGGTGGAGGTAAAAGCCTACATCCTGCTTCATTGATATTGATGATGATGATCACGGTTACAAGTGTGCTCTATCTCGAGAGCTATTGTCTAAACCTAACTTGTCCAACTTGTGGAACTTGTGAATCTTGTCCCTCTTCCCCCTTTTGGGGAGCCCTGCCCCTCCTTATATATGTTGAAGGGGCGATTTACATGTGGAGTCCTATTAGGATTAGGACTAGTCTATCTCTAATACAAACCGGATACAAGTCTAGGTCTTAGCTCCTTATAAGATAATGTTCCTCTTGCCTTTCCTCTTAAACCGGCCCACCGTTAAACGTGAACCGGCCTTCTGGGCTTTGAGCCTTGTTATCCGTCGATCCCGCACGCTGGATCACCAGTGAGTCATAATGACCAGGTGGGTTGCTTGTAAACTGCCAGGTCAGGGCGGGTCGCCAGTAACTCGCCAAGTGTCCGCGGGGTCTTCAGATAAACCGCCAAGTCCGGCCAGGTTAACTTCTGGCCGGTTTACACCGCGGGGTATATCCCCGACATTAGCCCCCAAGTTTAGCTTGGATTTATTCATGGTAAACTTATGCTGCAAAATAAACACAAGAACAAATTTGACAGGTTATGCTCCGGGTTAAGAATTTTTGTAAACTGGTACCTGATCATCCTTAAGTCCTTGTTATTTCCTCCTTCTGGGAAATTAGGGTCAACAGACCAACTTCATAATCAATTTGCCGACATTGGCTTGTCACCGAGAAATATTGTGAAGAATAACTCCTTTGACTCAGCTCCGCCGGCTTAAGAAATATGGGTCTGAAAATACTTATCTGATATTCAGCCGGTTTGAAGATGTAAAACTTGCTGGTTTAATATTACCAAAACGGTCGGTTTATAAATATTGATGGCGCCGGGTCATAATTGTTGTCGACACCGGGTCATGTAATTGATCTTCTTGATTTGCTCAAAACTGATAAAATGAAGATGTTCCTCCTTTATATGCATAATACCTGTAGCCCCCAAGTCTTAAGAGGATAACATAATGATAACTTAATACTTGCTCCAATAAGTGTTTCAACCTTGAAGAAATCCGCTTTGTTCATCTCAATCATATAAACTGAATACTCCATATATGTAGCCCCCAAGTGCCAGGTTGTCATGCTTGCAGCAACCTGGGACTTGTAATTGCTTATAAAAACTTCAATCAGTGTAGCCCCCAAGGGCCGGGTCATTATGCAATAATGAGCAGGGACTTTGTAAATATAATCTTGTAAACTTTGAACAGCAACGTGTAGCCCCCAAGGGCCGGCTTAGTAAGATAATACTGAACCGGGACTTGATATATATACTTTAATGAAAATAACATATTATAATGTAGCTTCCATCATAGGGCTTGAACCCATGTCCACAAGGTTAATAGCTTTGTGCTTTACCAACTGAGCAATGGATTCTTCAATATTATGGACGAAAACTTGTGTACCTTGAATTGTTGACAGGAGCAATTGGTAGCCCCCAAGGGCCGGCTCATTATAATATGATGAGTTGGGTCTTCAATAAAACTAGTAAAAATGACTTTGCATTAGCCCCCAAGTGTCATGGTGCATGCTTGCTGCGACATGAGACTTGCATGTAATCTCAATTTGAATAATGTAGCCCCCAAGTGTCGGGTTGTAAGCCTGCAACGACTCGGGACTATTCCTTCCATTGTAGAATAAATCATATCCTTTGATAAAATAATAGCCATTAAAGCGACTTTGAAAACTTGATAATACCGGTTATTAATAACCATAAAAATCCAGCCATGTTGGCTATTCAAGATAATATAATCCGGTGAAAACCTTTATTCATTCAATATCATAATGAAAATTCAGCCAAGTTTGGCTATTTGAATAATATAACCCAATGATTTATAAGCGCATAATTCCAATGGCGCAATCCAAATATATATATACTGGCGACTTATAGTCCAAAGCTAGGCCGATTTAACAAACCTGTTCCTGCATACAACAAGTTTAAAGTGTCCTGGCGGTTTACCGCCGGACGGGTCATAATGCCCAACATATAACCCGGGTTTATAACCAAGGCTGCACTTAAGAATAATCAAATATGAAATAGATCATACCTGCGACATTGAATCACATTGTTGGTTTTACCAACTTTTTGTAGTAAAGGTGATAACCCCAATCTTGAGTACTGATAACTCCTTCCATATTGTGCCGGTTTATGATAAAACCGTGCCGGGTTGTGATAAACACCGGTTTACTCCATAAGAGGATGTTAACAACAAGGATCAAACCGGGCAAATAGTCTCCGGATTGACGTGAACTGTGTTCCCCTAACAAAGCTTTCAATGAGGAATTTGCCGCTCTCATGACCTCAAAGTTCGAGATGTCTTCCATGGGAGAGTTGAAGTTCTTTCTCAGGTTCGAAGTGAAGCAAAGGAGAGAAGGAACCTTCATCAACCAAGACAAATACAATCAAGACATGCTCAAGAGATTCAAGCTAAGTGATGTCAAGCCGGCTTCCACTCCCATGCCCACCAAGTGCCAATTTGACATTGATCCCAATGGTAAAGCGGTGGATCAAAAGGTATATCGTTCCATGATTGGCTCCTTGCTTTACCTTTGTGCATCTAGACCGGATATCATGTTGAGTGTGGGAATTTGTGCACGGTTTCAAGCCGCACTTAAGGAAAGTCACTTTGTGGCGGTCAAACGAATCTTTCGATATTTGGCTCATACCCCAAACTTTGGCCTTTACTACCCAAGAGGAGCAAACTTTAAGCTTGTAGGTTATTCAGACTCGGATTGGGCGGGAGACAAAGTGGATAGGAAGTCCACTTCCGGAGGGTGCCAATTTCTTGGTTACTCTTTGGTGAGTTGGCCTTCCAAGAAGCAAAGTTGTGTGTCTCTCTCGTCCACGGAAGCGGAATATGTGGCCACCGGTAGTTGTTGTGCACAACTTTTATGGATGAGGCAAACTTTAAAGGATTACGGTGTCACTTGTGACAAAGTGCCTCTTTGGTGTGACAATGAAAGTGTCATCAAGATTTCTCTCAACCCTGTGCAACACTTCAAGACAAAACATATTGAGATTAGGTATCACTTCATCCGGGATCACATTAGGCGAGGGGAGATCGAGCTCAACTATGTCAACACTCATGATAATCTTGCAGATATTTTCACGAAGCCTTTGGATGAAGCAAGATTTCGGGAGTTAAGGCATGAGCTAAATATCATTGATTCAAGCAATGTGACTTGAACCCTTGCACACCCCACCTCACTCAACTTGTTGTCTAGTTTAGGTGTAGGCATGGACATAGGGGGAGTGTTGTTCTCTCAATGAACTTTCCCTCCCCCCATAATGCATAAACTAACCAAACTCTTTCACATTAGCCATTTTTATGGTAGTTGTGCTTCAAAGATGAGTGTTGGTCATGGACCCAAGGTTAAAATCTTCGCGGCGCCATACCTCTGAACTCAAACATAGGTGGCCTCGGCCACCGCCCTCTCTTGGAGAGGTGTGTGCCTTCTTTCTTTTTGTCGGTTTTGTGTGTGTGTTCTCGTTTTGCCTCGGTTTCTTCTCTTGTGCTAAGCCCGGTTTGGTTGGCCCTTTTGCGGTAGAGCGGTACTACCGCTGCGTGAGCGGTAGTACCGCTGACAAGCGTCAAGCGGTACTACCGCCCACCCCAGCGGTACTACTGCTGCGGGGCGGGCGACGGGGGGTTATGTCGGGGCAGGGGGAGTTGTTTCTCCCCCATACCCATTCGCCCCCACTCGCTTGTCTTCCTCGTCGCTCTAGCGACCTCTCGCCGCAGGAGGGGCCCGGCCGGCCGCCTCTTTCGGGCCGTCTCTCTCCATTTCCTCTGGTGGAGTTGATCCCCACCACGTCCTCTAGCCATGGATGCCGGTATTGTCCTCGTTCCCGTTCTCTCTTTGCCTAGATCTTGCATCTAGTTTTTAGGGGCAATAGGCATTGTTCTTCTCGTCAGTTGGGTAAGGCGAGGCTTGAGTTGGATGGAGATGGCTTCTAGGCACTATGGATTGAAATTTGGTAGGTTTGTTTTTGAACTTAGCATCTCCGGTAGTGCCGAATCTGACCACGGTAGTAGGGAACCACCGTTCCCCATCTGGCGCGGTACTACCGCTCTCCTCGAGCGGTACTACCGCTCAAGCGGTACTGCCGTTGTTGTGTCATGGTACTACCACTCAAGCGGTACTACCGCTGTTGGGTCACGGTGCTACCGCTGGATGCCCAGTTCCATCCTTTCCTACCAAGCTTTGATCCTTGTTGTTTTGTTTGGTGGCTTATGCTCTTTCTTTCGTGTGTTTCTTCTGGTCGTGTGTTTTGGTTCCAAGTGATGATCATCCTGAGCAGCAGGTCCGCCGTGTCAACCTCGGTCGTGCAACGTCAAAGCGCTACCGCACTTCTGAGTCAGCAGGTGGTTCCTCTAGTGTTCAACAGCCGCCAGCAGGCGCAACCTCAAGTGCTCCACCGCCACCTCAGCACTCGAAGAGATCTACAAACAAGCCAAAGGGAAAGACTGTGACTGAGATGACTGCCAGGGAATTTTGGGCAAAGCGTCGCCGCAACCCCTATGAGGAAGATCAAGATCCCACTTTGGTTAACCTCCCGTTCTGGAACCGCTTTCAGTTCTCCATCTTCTTTGATGTGATCAAGGTGAAGAAGAATCACTTTGTTGATGTCCGTTCCATCGACACCGATCCAATGGAAAAGGATCCTGAGTACTTTAGTGAAACCCTTCAGATGTGCACTCAGTTGAACATTCTCAGAATCATACAGTTCAACAAGGACTTTGATGCCGACATCATATGCCAATTCTATGCCACTGTCCATCTTGGAACTAATGCAGAAAGGACCTTGACTTGGATGACGAATGGCAAGTTGCTCACTGTCACATGGAAGGCCTTCATGGAGTTACTTGGGGTGGAAGATCATGGGCTTGAGCATCCAGTCGGCTTCCGTCCTCACCGCAATGTCACCTCCACTCACAAGCAAGCTCTCTGGCCCTAATGCTCTCAGAAGGTTAACCCCAAGACAAAGAAGGTAACCTATGAGCTGTCTACCTATCTGGACATCCTTCACCGTGTCTTCCACGAGACTCTTTTCCCGCGCATTGGGAATCTGGATATGGTCCACTCCTATCTTGTGGACATGCTTCTCTTCTGCCAGCATGAGAAGGAAGAAACCACTGGAGAGACCCTGGACATTTCTCATGTTATGTGGTCTGAGCTTCTGTCTGCCATTTCTGAGCGCAAGTGCCCGATATATGGTCCTTTCATCATGCTGCTCATTGAGAAGGCCTGGGCACATCACTATCCCAGGGCCGTGCTGGAAACTGGAGAGTTGATTTCTCATGATATCAAACGTCCGCGGAAGAAGGACAAATGGGGCACCCAGGCCCCTCGTTCTGATGCTCCACCTTCTGAGGTTGACATGGAGTCCGAGGATGATGCTGAGGCCGACAAGGATGAGGACTATGAGCCCTCTGGTGTGGAGCCCTCATGGGCTAAGAGGATTAAGCGCAAGATGAAGAAGCTCTTCTTCATGGAGTCTCATGGCCAGTACATGTCTCATGTCTCTGAGAAGAAGGCCCGCAGATGTCACAAGGAGCTCATGCTCCAGTTGGGTGCCACTGTTAACAGCGGATCTGAGGAGAGGATCACTGACGAGGAGGAGTGGGTTTAGCAGCACTGCCCATGGACCGATTCAGACGCCGAGTAGTTTCCGACCGACGACGGAGGTGCAGACGATCACGTTGAGATGTGATGTTCGAGATTCTCATCTTGCTATCACCTAGAGCCGTAGAAACACTCTTTGCCCTTTTGGTGTCTCGCTGCCAAAGGGGGAGAGAGTTTAGGGATTTGTGTTGTTGTCGTGTTGTGAGTGTGTCTTTGTGGTTTGTGGTGTCTTGTGTTTTCTCATCGTTTTGCTTGGTTTGGTTTGGTGCCAGTGAGACCTAAGTTCTAGACATATGGTGTGAGACATATGGTACCTTATCTTTACCTTTATTATCTATGTCTATTCAGTACTGTACTATCTTATGAGTTGCATGCTTATCCTGTTTTATACCCTGCTCTCATGTATCCCATGCCTAGAATTTTTGGACTATAAAATATAGGGTGTGTGTTGATCCTAATGTGTGTGTCTTGCATTCCAAAGGCACTACTAACTAGGTGCACACATTCAGGAGCCCTTCTATATTTTGTAGTTCTAAGTATCCTTACTTTTATGTCTTTTCCCTGTGCAAATCCCTGGTTGTCATCAATCCACCAAAAAGGGGGAGATTGTTAAGGCATATCTCTCTCGATGTAGTTTTGGTGATTGATGACAACATATTTGCAGACTAACCATGTGCTTTGAGCATTTCAGAGATTCATCCTTTGGCTCGAGATGGTTTCTTTCCCCTCGGAGTGTTTTTCAAGACGGTGTAGCTCTTTCGTTTCTTGTTGGTGGACTAGTTTCGTAGGAGTCACCATACTATCAAGAGGGGGTCCGCTTTGGTAAGGGTAGGGTGGAATCATCACGTACACTTTCGTTTCACACCCTCTGGGCCTTCCCGCGTCGTTGGAGGTTTGTTTCCCTGCTGTTTGGACAGTCTTTGGCCCCAGCGGTAGTACCGCGGTGCCCAGCGGTAGCACCACGGTGCCCAGCGGTAGTACCGCTTGAGGGTCCTCAGCGGCAGTACCGCTGCGGTACTAGCCCACTACCGCCTCGACTCGAGGGAGGGCACTTCTCGTGTCGGGTTGAGCGGCACTTGCAGCGGTACTAGGTGTGGTAGTACCGCTCGAGAGCGATAGTACCGCCCTGCCACTGCGGTAGTACCGCGCTGGGCCAGTCCCTCCTTTATCTTCTAGCCCTCTCTAGCTGGGCGGTAGTACCGTAAGGGGGGGCGGTAGTACCGCTGGGTCCAGCGGTAGTACCACTGCCCCCTACGGTAGTACCTCCCTCTACGGGGCTGTTTAGTGGGGTAACTGTTGGATTGTTACCCCCACTATAAAAGGGGGTCCCCTTCTTCTTCGTTGACCGACCTCTTCCCCCAAAAGCTCCATTATTGCTCCAAGCTCCATTTTCGCCCGATCTCTCTCCCTAGCCAACCAAACTTGTTGATTTGCTCGGGAGTAGTTGAGAGGGCCCTGATCTACACTTCCACCAAGATATATTTGATTCCCCCACTAATCCCTAGCGGATCTTGTTACTCTTGGGTGTTTGAGCACCATAGACGGTTGAGGTCACCACAGAGCCATAGTCCATTGTGGTGAAGCTTTGTGGTGTTGTTGGGAGCCTCCGATTGAGTTGTGGAGTTTGCCCCAACCTTGTTTGTAAAAGTCCGGTCCCCGCCTCCAAGGGCACCAATAGTGGAATCACGACATCTCGCATTGTGTGAGGGCATGAGGAGAATACGGTGGCCCTAGTGGCTTCTTGGGGAGCATTGTGTCTCCACACCGCTCTAACGGAGACGTACTTCCCCTCAAAAGGAAGGAACTTCGGTAACACATCTTCGTCTTCACCGGGTCCACTCTTGGTTATCTCTTATCTTTACTTGTGCAAGCTTATTAGTGTTACTTCTCTTGCTTGCTTGTATGTTCATTGCTGTTGCATCATATAGGTTGCTCACCTAGTTGCACATCTAGACAACCTACTTTGATGCAAAGTTTTAATTTGGAAAAAAGCTAAAAAAATTTAGTTGCCTATTCAACCCCCCTCCCTCTAGTCAACCATATCGATCCTTTAAGAAAGGGACGTGCGCATGGCGTTGGGTTGAGGGAATCCTGTCGACGAAGAGTTGAGCAAGCCATGGAGGCACGATATGGGGGTACTGCTCGATGATTGCCATTAACGAGACATGCCCAACGGATGGGGGTGGAGTGTGGCATGGAGAGACATGGAAGGGTGAGGGTATGGGTAGGTGAAAACATGATAAGTTTTGATTTAGTTGAGGTTTTGATAAGATTTAATTTGATTCGTTTGAGTTAATGCAGGATGTGTGACATACACACGAGAAAAAACAAAAGAATGAAGGACAAAGGGTGAAGGCAAACGTACAAAAACGAAATCCACTATAATAGTAATCTTAGAAAGGAAATTGTGAGACCGAATCATAATACTAGGATGAAGTCATAACCGAGAAACCAAATCTTTAACCATGATCGAATACTCGGTCTCTTACTAACCGGATCTAATTCAGACTTCTTGGTTTTTAACCTGATGGGTTGAAAACTGGAATGCTTAACGAACTCTAAAATATAGCTATTATACCTTTTTAATGGTCAAATTTTTTAGTACTACAGTACTTGATTAACTTTGTAAAAAATATTGTTTGCGTCTTTAATGCCAAACAGATAAAATATAAAAAATAATAATTTTATGACGTATATAATGATATTGAATTGATGTCATAAATACTGGCATTCCTTCCATGGAATTAGACAAAGAAACGTGGAAATTTCTGACTTTTTTTAGGAAGATTTTGACAAGGGGGCTGCTAATCCTAATTGGACGCGTCTAGTGGGCGGCCGGCCACCCTGGGATCGCTAGCCAGCGGCCACCCGAAAAAGGAAACCACCTGGTCCCCCCTCGAGCGAAAGAGGAAACAGTCCCCCGCTCGCCCACGTGGTCCACCTGGTCCCCGCCCGTCGGAGCAAAAAAGGCAACTGCCCCGCCCGCCAGCTGGCCGCGGGATCACGTGCACCCTCCTCGCCAAACCATGCCCCGCGGGATCACGTGCACCCTCCTCGCCAAACTGCGCCCTGGCTATCTTCTTCTTCCTCACGAAAGAAGGAGGATCTGCCCAGGTTGCAGAATCCACGCCATCGCTCGCCCCCACGCCTCAGCCCCACCGACGCTGCCTTCTTCTTCTTCTGCACGCCAGAAACAAATCCAAACGCAATCGCCCCCAGCCCTTCTTCCTCCTCCTACACAGCCGCCATGGGAGCCCCAAAGTAGAAGGAGCTGCTTCAAGATCTAAAGGGCAGGGTGGTCAGAGCCATACCAAGCAGTAAGATCGAGCAGGTAAGCCCCCTCTCCACTTCACTTCCCCCTTCTCCATGGATCCATGGAGAATCTGCTTCAAAAAAGAGGTGAATCTGGCACATCACACCAGATGTTAAACATGCTGGATGTGTTAAACATGCCAAAAACTACCACCTGGATGTGTTAAAACAATCCAACTAAAAACGAGTTCTCTGGCCAATTAAAACATGATTAAAGCCAACTTCTAGTTATTGTTTGCAAAATGAACAAAAAATTGACTGCCCAATGCTTTGTTGAACATGTGCAACGAAAAATTCATAAATGTGCAACTGAACATGCATCCCAGCCAACTGAACATGTATCCTGGCCAACTAAACATGTATCCTGCCAACTAAACATATATTTGGCAATACATGTTTCTGAGTGAACACTTTGGAAAAAATGTAGTATATGTGGAAATAAAAAACATGTTTTCTGGCCAACTAAACATGCATGTTGGCCAAAAACTGATGACCAACTAAGACATATATTCTAGGCAACTAAGACATCTATTCTAGCCAACTGAATGCATTAACTGTCCAACTGAACATGCATGTTGGCCACAAACTGAAAAAAATGCAACCTGGCCAGCTGAGACATCTATTCTAGCCAACTAAAAGCATTGAATGTCCAACTGAATATGTATGCTGGCCAAGTGGAAATCCTGGAAATTGAGACGTCTATTCTAGCGAAAATCAGAAATCTATAGTGCAACAGGAAAAACATAGGAACTTTTGTCCATGGCTAATGAAGCCACAAACCATATTAACATATTCACACACGTAATCTTTTCCCACGCATATATTCTGGTCCCACACCTATTGCAAACCATATTAATATGTTCAAATATACCAGATCTAGAACCATATTAACTATAATCTGTCCTCCAATTCTTCTTTCTTCTTTCACCTGGATTTTCCTTCTCAAATGTAGCATCCAATTATGTGCAGAAAAATCTGAAAAGAGCTCCTTGCGAAACGGAAACCTACAGATCATTGCAACAAAACAAAAAGGGAAAAGGTAAGAAAAACTCTGTAGCAAAAAGAAGTCATGCTCTTGCCAGTTATTTACTGCAAACTGTGCAACTAACATAACAACTCTGTGCAAACAAAAAAATTCATAACTGTTATAATAAAAGATTATGCTATGGTCATGTTGCTTTTAGGTTGTTTGAAACACAGTTTTTCTGTGGTTACCAACTGATGACATCAATTTCTTCTTTTTTTATATGTGCAGGGAGTGTGTGGCAGCATCCAAAAACAAAGGGAAAAAATGCTTGATCTCAATGAGTTGCCTCCAGATCTCAATGAGCTTCCTCATGATATGGATCAGCAGCAACCCAGCATACAACAAGGAAACTGGACAGAAAATGGTCGATCTGTTTACTACACGCAGGCAAGTCGTGATGGTAACCCTACGGGCCATGACAATGTGGCAGGCCAGTCATCAGCCCGTGGTGCCCCTGTAGTGGTGTCTTTGCAGTCAGAGAGCCATACTCTTGATGACACAGGAACCGAGGCAAATGTTCCTGGTCCAACCAGGACTGAGCTAGGAGCTCGGGCTGTTGACGGAGCTGTGCAAGTAGAAGAAGGAGAGGATGAGGCTGGTTCTCAACGTATGGAACCCTATGTTGGCATGAGGTTTGACAGCCTTCAAATTGCTAAGGATCACTACAACAGTTACGCACTATGGATGGGTTTCTCTATCAAGATGAACACCTCTAGACGGACACACCGCACCAATGAATTGATAAAAACAACAGTTTTGCTGCAACAAGTTCAAGAAGCCCAAAGCTGATGATGGAGGAGCTGAGGCTCCTCCTTACCTGGACCCTATTCCAGACCCAACATCTGTTAACAGTGATGAGGAGATGGAAGAAGAACCTCCAATATTTGCTGAAGAGGAGGCTGGTACTAGTAAGAAGAAGAAGAAGCGCAAACGCGAGACAATAAAGCAGACTGAATGCAAGGCGAAAATGTTGGTGAAGCTGATAGATGGGCGATGGGAGGTGACGCACTTTGTTCGTGACCACAATCATCCGCTCGTGAACAAACCTTCATTGTCCAAATACTTGAGATCCCACCAAGGCATCTCAACTGATGAAAAGGAGTTTCTGCGCATCTTGTATAACTGCAACTTGACTACAGGTGTGGTGTTTTTCTATATCCCTTGAAGAATTAAGTTTCCCTCTAGGCAGTCCAGTGTGCAACTGTTATGGTACTACTGTGCAACTGAAATGGCTTAACTATGCAACTGCTGTCCAACTTCCCATGCTTTTTATATTTCACTTTTGGTGCTTCTTGTGCAACTAGATTGTCTTTACTGTGCAAATACACAATGTCCTGTATGCAAAAACTGCAAAGTGTTTTTAAAAAGGTGCAGCTAGGTGTCCATTTCCTGTGATTATCTTCTGTGCCAACACGTGTCCTATTACTATGCAGCTGGATGTGCGCATTTGTGCAACTAAAAAAAGGATATATTGTTTGTTTTTGTATTATGCAGGACGAATGATGCATGTAATGGCAGAGTTCTATGGATCTAAGATGATGGTGCCGTTCGGACCAAAGGCAATAACAAATCTTTGTACAAGTTTCCGTAGAGATGACACAAAGGAGGGTGATCTGATTGAGACAATTGCGCACTTCAAGGATATACAAAAAAACGATCCAGACTTCTTCTATAAGGTGAAATATGATGAAGAGGATAGAGTTTTCAACATATTTTGGGTGGACGGCTTAGCTCGAAAAGCTTATGCGGAGGCGTACCACGATTGCATATCGTTTGACACCACCTACATGACCAACTTGTACAATATGCCGTTCGCGCCCTTCATAGGAATAAACCGACATGGCCAGTCTTTCATGCTGGGTTGCGCATTTGTGAGGAAGGAGTTGGCATCGAGCTTTGATTGGGTCTTTGGAGCATTCCTAGAGGCTATGGATGGCAAACCTCCTGACAACTTCATCACCGATCAGGATGGTGCGATGAGGCAGTCAATACAGAGCATCTTTCCAACCACCGTGCACCGTTGTTGTCGATGGCACATCATGAAAAAGGCTCAGGAAAAGGTTGGTTGGTTGCTGTGCCGGAATCCAGGACTCTCTGATGATTTCAACAAGTGTGTTGACTTCAGCTTCACTATAGACGAGTTTGAGCAGAATTGGGCTGGGTTAATGATGAAGTATGAGGCTATGGCACACACGCACTTTGAGAAGTTGTACGAATACAGGTCAACTTGGGTGCCGTGCTACTTCAAACACAGGTTCTTTCCCTTCCTCCAGTCTACACAGCGTAGTGAGGGGTTCAACGCCGTCCTCAAAAGATATGTGAACCCACACAACTCAATGCTGAACTTCGTCAAGCAATATGAAAAAATACAGAACCACATCCTTGCCAAGGAAGGCTGCAATGATTACAGGACACAACACCTTGAGATTGAGTTGTGGTCCAACTTCCCAATAGAGAAGCAAGCTTACAAAACCTATACTAGAGACCTTTACCGCAAGTTTAGAGAAGAGTTTGAGCTGATTGGACGTTATAATGCATTCCAAGTTGGTGCTGATGCGTTTGAGCTCAGACCGAACCAGGAATTTGTTGCGAAATATGGTTCTCGAAACTACTTGGTGCAGGCAAGGGTGGAGGAGGGTTCCTATTTGTGTGAGTGTTGTAAAATGGACAAGGACGGCATCCTCTGTTGCCACATCCTCAAGGTGTTCACCCATGTTGGCGTTGATGTCATACCGGAAAGGTACCTGCTAAGACGGTGGACACCTACTGCTGTACCTAGTGCGCCAGGGACTGGTTATGAGCAACCGGATGAAATGCCTCCTCAATCAAAGAAGCAGATAAGGGAGAGGAACATGATATACGATTTTCGGAAACTAGCAAAGTTTGCGAGTGGTTCTGATCCAGCACAAGCTATTGTATACAAGCATATGCGTGCAGCACGTACCGAGATCGGCCACCTGAACAAGTCCAAGAAAAAGAAAAAACCGACTGCTGCAACGGGGCCATCAGATGATGGCAACCCTCGAGGACCTCCTCCACCTCCAGGCAGCAATCAGGGGGCTCATCATCCAGGTAATTACCTGCCCCAACTCCTGATCTAACTAGGTGTGTAACTTCAGTTGCACACATCATTGTGCCCAGTTGCACACACCATGGTAGCCACTTGGACAGAACATACTGCCTAGTTGCGCACGCTGTGTTAGTTCAAGCATCAAGATAACACAGCTAACTTATTTTTCCAGTTATGCATATATGTGATGTCAACCCTCAAGGACCTCCTCCCCCTCCTGGCTGTACACGGCATCCTCCGCCACCTCCTCCCCCGCATGCTCCTCCCAATGGCCCTACAGGCAGCACTCAGGGGGCTCGTCGTCTAGGTAATTACCTGCCCCCAACTCCCCATCAAACTAGGTCTGTAACTCCAATTGCACACATCATGGTGCTCAGTTGCACCGAACAGGCTACCTAGTTGTGCATGCTGTGTTAGTTCGAGCATCAAAAAGATAAACACAACTGACTTGTTTGTCCTGTTCTGCCTATAGGTGATGCCAACCCTCAAAGACCTCCTCCCCCGCCAGGCCCAACTAGCAGTGCCCTTTGTGCTACTCCCAATGGACCTACAGGCAGGACTCAGGGGGCTCATAACCCAGGTTAGTACCTTCACCGACTCCAAAACAAAAACTAGGGTGAGTGACTTTAGTTGCACATATCATAGTGCCCAGTTGAACAGAAACATGCTGCCTAGTTGCGTGCGCTGTGTTAGTTTGAGGATCAAGCTAAAAATCTAACTTGTTTTTCATGTTCTGCTCATAGGCGACTACAATCCAAGTACCATGACAAGCCGTGCTACTGCAGGTGTTTTTTTCAACTTAACTTGCACACAGCAACCAGTTAGTTGCACAAAATGTACTGTGTGGTTGCACAGAACATCAGTGCTGGTTGCACAATAACAAAAATACTAAACTTTTTATATGATTATTACACATGTGATCGTGACGGTCCTACTGCCCCGTTGGAGGCTGCATCCCTTGCACAAGCTTCTGATGATTTTGTGCCCAGGGATCCTCCAAGGTCTACTACAAAGGGTAGGGCAAAGAGTCGACGGTACAAATCGGCGCTGGAGCTACACCCAAAGAAGAAAAACAAATGCAGCCAGTGCCAATCTACAGAGCACACTGCTGGTGTGTGTCCACAGAGACTCCTGTGCTTCTGTTTCCTCATTTCTAACTTTGGAACAAAAAAGGAAAATAATGATGTCTTTTTTAGCAATGTTGGGACCAAGTGGACACATTCAGCATCTATGATTCCTCTTTATCTAATTTATGCTGCTTGAATTAGTTCATGCACTGTGTAAAAAAAAGTTGCTATTTGTGCCTTTGTTGGCAACTGGTTAAATATTTAGTTGTTGAACAATTGTATATCCAGTGCTCCTAATGTATCAACAAAAGTGATGATATTGAGTTGCAAACGCAATTACTAGCAGTGTGCAACTACAAAATCTACTTAATAAAATTGTACAAACCAGCAACTTCCTCCATGGAGCAGAAAAAAAATAGTATTGACCTACTCCTTGTCATATCTCAGCAACTTCCTCCATGGGGCGGTGTTGTGCACGCTGGTGACCCAATCATACGTCAGCTTCTTCCTGATGTTGAGTACTTCCTTGGGGTCGTAGTTGGGCAGTTGTCTACCATTCCACTCGGTGGCGTTAAGCAGTGCGAACAATCCACACTCATTACTGCAAAAAATGGGCAAAAAAATTGTCACATAAAATTAAAACCAAATAATTGGGTCAACTACTTATGTCCTACTGTGCAACTTCTTGTGTTCTACTGCAACTCATTATGTGCCACTGTGCAACTACTTATGTGCCACTCTGCAACTAGCTAGATAATCCATTAGAAACTCATAAAAATGATAAAACAGATTGAAGACTAGTACTGTGTCTAAATAATACTAAAGATTGCACATGTAGAAAAATTTAAAAACTACAAAATGATTGTATTTGATTGACAAGGAATGAAATGCTTATTGTCTTACTTGCCAAGCTGCTTTGGTACGTCAATGTCAATAATCCGGAAGTGCTCGATGCTGAACTTTGGGTAATGCTTCCTCCATAGCTGGCGTACTGCCCCCGCAATGGTAGAGGCGTTGTTCATCAGCTCAATGTTGTCCAGCGTCCTGCTTGAATCAAGAACTTCGAAGCGTCCGTCCCTCAAGTTGACACTAAAGACCCAATAATGCCTCCCTCCGTCCTTATCGGTTACATCTGCGCACTCGAGCACTGGCAGCATGACCTGCAAGCGTGAACGATTTCAGACACAAATACAAGATGTAGCTAAGAAAAACAGTAAAAGACTTGGTCAAGTTAAAAACGGGTTGCAACAAGTATCTGCCAACTAACAGATGTGTCATGTGCAACTGGACATGCTGTGGGTGCCAACTAAAAAAAGATTGATGATGTGGGCACAACACTCACCAAGTCTTTCTTGTCGAGACGGTTCTTGTAATCAAACTTCTTGTTCATCTCATTCACATTGTGGATCCCTTGCTGTAATTTTATCTGCAGAGATTATAAAACATGGCTCAAAACTCCTTAGTAGGTGAAAGGCCTCCCTCAAATGGTCAACGAAAAAGTGCTACAGAACAAAGATGAGGGTAAAAAGAAGGTTTTGGAAAAACTTACAGAAAACCTCAGTGGCATAACAACCTTCTTTGACCCTTCTGGTAAGTTATCCATTATGTGTAAGATTCCAATCTCAATAATAATTTTTGACAACCATTGAACCGGCTTCATCGAATCAACTAACTCCTTTAAAGAAATGTAGAAAGCACCATACCTGATTATCTCAGGGCTGATTTTTTTTGAAAGCAATAAAAAGACAAGTTAGCTCGAAGGGTCACAGCAGCAAAAAAAATGTGCATGAAAATGAAAAAAGAACAGTGTGCAACTAAAAGCCCTGTTCTGTGCAACATACTATGCTTTCTGTGCAACTAAGTGGCTGGTACTATGCAACTGAAAAAGATATGTATGTAGGCTGTGGGGAGTTAGTTTACCTGGTAGCTCCATCATCTGCTCCTTTGTGATGCCTGACCCAATACAAGAGGGCAGCGTAAAGCTTGTTCACTACCTCATTGGTGCTGAAAGTCTTGTTCTTGTTGTAGTCGATGAATGGAGACCTTTGAGATGCTGCGGGCCTTCTTACCCTCCTCTGTCTTCGTGCAAGAGGTGGCCCCGAAGAACTGCTCGTGCCAAGTTCTAGTTCTGCGCATATCGGGGTGTGGCAATTCTCTGGTGAACCAACATCTAGTTCTTGAGCTATTGCTTGCCAGCATCAGCAGCATCACATCCTTCATTCACAGCTGCTGGGTCTAACTCACACTCATCGATGCTGATCACACCGGCTTCCGCTATTTCTGCTGCTGGAGCAGGTGCTGGAGCATCACCATCTATGCCGAGGTCAAAAGATGGTGCATCGCAGAACCCGCACCATGATAAGAGTTTGATCTTCGTAAGGGTTCAAGGACCAGGGCATCTCCTTGCGGGACAAACACGGGTGCATCATTCACTGACTTGGTTCGCAATAGTGTTGTAGTTGGCGGCCTTGGAGGCTTGCACCTACTTATAATGTCGAACACCTCCTCTTGTGTTAATGGTTGCTGAAAGACAGCTCTTGGGGATGGCACCTTGATAGTTGGATGACCTCCTTTTGTGTTTGGCATTGAAGCATCTCTATCAGTAGGCACCTTGGGACTTGCAGTTGCAGTGGTGCCTTCCTGGCCAGCTGTGGTGGTTTTGACTGTGACCATGCTGCTAACTGACACATCAGTTGGCACACTGGTATCTGTAGTTGGCATCTTTCCAGTCTGAGTTGGCAGCAACCTGGCAGAACTTGGCACCCCTGCATCAATGGCTGCGGCTCGCAGCTCTCTCTCGTCTCTGAACCCCAAATCTTTTGTGGCCTGTTCCCCCTTTGCGCCCCTGGCAAACTTGACAAACTTCTTCTTAGGTGGTTTTGGTGGGACTGTTGAAAGGGGAGTCTTCCCCTTGATCTGTTGAACTTCTCTGACATTGGTTGGCTCTCTGCTCACTACTGTTGGCATATCAGTTTGAAGCACAGCTTCCTTGACCATATTTACTTCAGCATCTGCACTCACCATCTTCTCCTTGGTTTGAGGCAACTGCAGATTCTTCTTAATTGAAACTACTTTACGCTTCTGAACCACGTGAGGGTTTGCCGTGGATGCTGCCTTGCTCTAGCTGGAGCTTAGGTCTGGGAGCTGCTTTAAATATTCCTTGTATTTTTCCTTTGAATGAACCTAGTCAAGACCCTTTCCTACTTCCTCCATGTCAATTTGATTCTTTTCAGCATCAGTTGATAAGAACAGGCTCTTGTCAATGGCAAAGTTGATCTTCTCACACATATCTTTGTCGCTGAAATCTGGCACGGGAAAGGTGGTTGGCAAAGGTGGCTTCAAGTTGCAGAGCTTGAACATATCAATGCTGCCCTGAGACTCTGCTTCGTCATTTTTCTTTGACTTTGGAAAATCCTTGTCTTTCCAGCAAGTCTTGTCAATCAACATCTGTAGTGTGCTCCTGCTACTCAATGAATTGCTGCTGCTCGCAGGGTTGGCATGAGTGCTAGTCCTCCTGGATGTGTTGCCACATGTACCACCAGAACCAGGGGCGTTGTCATCATCATCGTCATCGCTGCTGTCGCTGCCTCCATTGGATCCCCCTTTATCATCACCATAATCATCCGCGTCTTCTTCATCCTCGTCTTCTTCCCTCTCACTGCCATCAGCTGCCGCGCCTTTGTCTTCTCCCCTCTCACTGCCATCAACTGCTGCCCCTTTGTCCCCGTCCCCCTCTCTGGCCTCACCTTCTTCTTCCTCCTCCTCTGCATCACTATCTTCTTCCTTGTCCTCCTCCTCTCCTTTGTCCTCTTCTTATTTGTCCTCCTCCTCCTCCTCCTCGTCTGCATCTTCTTCATTGTCATCCTCATCCTTGTCCCCCTCCTCTGATTCATCCGCATCTGTCTCCTCATCGTCGTCAGCATCTATCGCTGCTTCCATGTCCTCATCTTCTTCTGAATCATCCTCAACAAATTATTCTTCTTCTTGTATAGTTGACCGCCATTTCTTTCTTTTTGGAGCACGGCGTGATGCCCCAGTTTGCATTGATGGCTGATGTACGTAAAGATCAAAATCTGGTTCCTCGTCATCAATCTTGGCAACTTCTTCAATGAAGGTGCCAACCTGTTCAGTTACAGCCTTGCACAACTCATTGACCACTTTCGCAATTTTTGCCTTTTTCTGCATCAACACAAAAAAGATTCAGTACTGATTCAGTTAGAAAAAATAATAAAAAGTAAAAATGTCTGTAACTGACCATGATGTGATAAGCAAAAACGACTAATACACACTTTCTGGCCAACTAAAAACATGATTCTAGCCAACTACAAAATGCACTGTGGCACAAAGTAAAAACCATGCATTTCTGCCAAAAGTTGATGACAATGGTTGTAAATGAACACTTTGACTATCCAAAAGAACATGTGCAACTACAAAAGCTTATATGTGCAACTGAACATACATCACAGCCAACTAAATTCTGTATTTTCGCAACTACAAAAGTTATACATGTCCAACTGAACATACATCCCAGCTAATAGAAAAAATATTAGTAAGTGATACATGTTTCTGTATGCAAAACACTAACCTGAGGATTGTATGTTATTGGTAACTTGGATGCCACAAATGCTTCAGCTTGCAAAATTCCACCAAACAGTGGTGTCTGCTCCGTGCCTCTATACTCCTCTTTAAGCTGATGTGAAAAAAAGTGAAACAGAAAATAACAAGGTTATCAAAATAGATTTGTGTGTTGAATGAAACCACACATTACAACCTGTGCAACTACAACAAGATACTGGAGTAGACAAATTCAACTATACATATATGCAACTGAACAAAGACACAAAAACTGTGCAACACACATGGCACCTAAAAAAAAGTTCCTACCAACTGATGCAATACATCTGTGCAACAAGATTAGTAAAACTGTGCAACTTAAAAAAGATGGTGTGCCAATTTAAAATGAACATGTGTGCAGATTGCCAAACTTAAAGCTATAATCTGTACAACTACATGCATTGTTGTGCCAACTGATGACAGTTTTCTGTGCAATTTCCAAAAAAGAGTGACCAGACATCAAAAGAACATAGAAGGAAGACACTGTTGGAAAAAAACAAAAAAGAACTCACTTGTAATTTGCCGAACACACCAGGAGAGATAGTATCCTTCTTGATCACCTTGGCAATTAGAGTACTATCCCATGCATTTGATCGTATCGCGCAGTTGCTTACTGGGATGTCATGTACGAGCGCATCAAGGTATAGTCTCTGCACCAGACCCAAACAAAAGAAAAAGGCAAGTTCAGTTATTGTTATGAGAATTTTAGCAAACTATAACTGCACAGAAAGAACAGGAACAGATGGAAAAAAGTGGTCATTTTCACTAACCATCAAGTGATACAAGTAGCAGCAAACAGTTTGCTTCTCCTGGTCCATGTTCCGGAAAGCTTCGTTAATGTGTTCTGCTACAAAGAGGCAGATGTTTGTATTCTTTAGCATTTGATGATCTAGCACAAGTCCATAACACTTTGGGCTGAGCTTCAAGGCCGTGGTTGGTGCTAGAGAAGTGCCGAAGGCAACCGCAAGCCAGGCCATAAAGAATGTGTCATCCGTTCTTCCAGCCATATGCTCAATCATCTTGAGCCATGTAGTGATCTGGGGATGAGAATTTCCAGTTATGTTGAAAGCCTGTCTGAATCTCCTAGTGGCATCCTTGTTAACTAAATATCTGACTTTTGGACCATTGTTTGGGAGATCAAATACCCTCTGAACACTGTCAGCATCGACACGCATCCTTCCCCTTCCTGGGAAAACCATTTCAGAGGTCTGTGGCTGGTAGGACTGCACCAGGAACTTAGTGAGGTCCGCTAGAAGTGTATCTGATAAGTTCAATAGCCCCCCGACCGACCTCGAAACTAGCTCTGATTTCTGTAGTGGGGTTAGAGAGGCGTTGAAATTTGCAAAGCGCGCTGGTGATGCCCTTATCCTGCCTGCTTGTGATGGTCGCTCCACATCTTCCCCTGGAGGCACCTCAACTCCTTCACCGCTGCCCTGTTGATTAGAAAATGAAAGCATTACACAAACATTAAACACAAGAGAAAAAACAAGAATGAAAAAAAACTAGCAATCATCATTTGAATCAGTATTAGAATGAGCTATATATTCATAAAATGGATCATGCCAACTAATATGATGTATTTGTGCAACTAATAAAGCTCATGAGGACAACTGCAAAGACTGCCAGTGTGCAACTGAATGTGCAACAATAAAACAGTAAATAAAAAAAGAACGAGACCTGGCAGCTACAAAAAGTTCTAGTGTATGTGCAACAATAAGAAATGATATTGCAACACAAGAAAAACAGTAACTAAAAAAAGGTTTGCAAAGAACTATTCAAATAGCTCATAAACACACACAAAAAACCCACATACCTCAGCATCTGCTGCGGAAGATGCGACAGCTTCTCCAGCAACTGCTGCCTGCACAAAAAAATGACCACTGATGTCAACTATGAAAAGATGCCAACTAGTGAACTACAAGATGCCAACTAATGCCAACTAATGTCAACTGTATTTAAATCAAAATGACTAGAGATGTCAACTACAAAAGGTTGTTATTGACAGACTAAAAACAAAAATACTGTTCGGAAATGCTGCATAATTTCATCACTATCTAAAAAAAGCGAGAAAAACACTTATATTTGAGATTTTACTTACCCTAGAAGATGACTCAGCTCCCTTGCCAAGTGCTGCACGTCTAGTCCGCTTTACAACACGGAACTGATCAGCATCCTAAGAAAAAAAATAAAAAACATGAGCATGGGAAAAAATAAAAAAATGTTATATGACCCAAACAAAACCAAAAAAAATGGACTTGTGTCATCAACATGCCACTTACCTCAACGTCCTCTCCCTGCTCAACACTCTGTGCAGGTCGTGGCTGGCGATTAGCAGGACGCTTCGAGTTCCGGCGAAGAGGCTGACTTCCAGAACGCTGATTAAGCAACCAAAAGAAAACATGAAAAAAAAGACATTAGCATACATGCATAAGTTGAAAAACAACTCAAAAACAAAAGAAAAAAGTGAATAAAAATACATCTCCTTGATTGCCACCCGCATCTCCTCCTATTATAACCATTTTTGCCCTGCGGCAGGAAATACAACAAAAAAACATAGTTAGAAGATGTGGACAACCAACTACTACAATGATGCAGCCAACTGGGCAGTAAACCTTGTGCAAACTGGACATCAAATAAGCCAACTAACTTTTTTCTGCCTAATTATTACTTGCCAACTGTGACAAGTAATACCTAGACAGAAAAAAGTTAAGTAAAGGCAACAAGCTCAGTGAGATAACTTATTCTGAAAAAAGCGTCCCTAGTTGAACATGAAGGGAGACACATGAAAACAACCACATCCACAACAAAAGACTTGCACATTGAGAAAAATTAAAATGGAAAATTGGCAAGCATTGGTACTAATTTGCACAAATCAAGGGGTCCTAGTTGCACAAAGCAGGAGAATAACACATAAACCACCACAGCCACCACAATGCTGGTGGATTTGGTAGATTATATTGGAAAACTGGCAAGCATTGGTGCTAAAATTGTACAAACAAGAGTCCCTAGTTGCACACAGCAGAGGGGGAAACAGCCAACTAGTAAAAGTGTATAACATATGCAACTAAGTAAAACCAACTAAGTAGAGCAACTGGCACAAGTGTATAACATATGAATAGCCAACTTAGTAAAAGTGATGCAGCCAACCGAGCAGGCAACTTGTGCAACTGAACACAGTATAGACAACCACCTAGTACAAAAACAGTGAGCCAACTGACCAAAACAACTGCTGCAACTGCAGAGCATATGGACAGCCAAGTACTATATGGACGCAGCCAACTGAGGAGAATTTTGTGCAACTAACCACTTTAATCTCTGAACACCAACTACGAAATCAGCCAATGCATTGCACACAACATTGCGCACATCTAATACAAACTTACAGAATAACTAAGAATCATGAACAGATCTCAAATCTCTGCAAAATTGAATGGAACATGAAGTAAACAGCCAAATCGCCCTAAAATCGCGCAAACGGGGACTACACGTTGACCCTGTCCAGCCACCCCCATGCCGTGAACTACGCCTCCAACGATTCCCCCGCGAGGAGAACCACCCGCAAGCCGTCGCCAAACTGAGCACTCCGCCGCGACGCCCCGTTCGGTGGAGAGGATGGCGAGGAGGAAGATGAAGACGGAATGGGGAGAGAACTCGCTGTGGCGAGGGATTTCAGGCCACCTTGTAGATCCCGACCACCGTTGGGCGCGTGCTGCGAGATGGGAGAACGGAACTCAACGTGACCTCGCATTCCCCTCGCCCTAAAATCGCCCTAAAATCGCAGGAAATCGAAGATAAGCGGGGGTAGTTCGCGCCGTTCCCGAACCCTAGAGAGCATTCCCCTCGCATTTCGGCACCATCCGCGCTCTGCGAGATAGAGAAAGGGAGGAGAAGCATGTAGAAGTGGAGGGAGAGCATACCTCCGGCGGCGAGGAGCACCAGCGATTCCCCGGCGAGGAGAACCACCCGCAAGCCGCCGTCAAATCTGAGCACTCCGCCCGCCACGCCCCATTCGGTGGAGAGGATGGCGAGGAGGAAGACGATGAAGGAATGGGGAGAGAGAGCACACTGCGGCGAGGGATTTCAGGCGCAGATTTCGAAAACCGCCGCCCACGACCCCACTACTCTCTCCTCTATCACTTACAGGTGGGCCTCCCACGTCCGGATGCGGACAAAACCGCCCATGACCGCGGTGCGCGACCAGGTGGTACCTGGCGGATCTGGGAGCGATCGCTCGCGCGATCGAACGGCCACGGGCCGGCCGCCCGTTTCGGTCAGTTAGTGGCCGGCCGCTTTTTAGATTTCAGGATCCTAATTCTAGTCCAAAGTTCCCGTCGCTGCGTTCAGGCAGCCGCCGGCGACCAGTGAATGCTTCCGCATCCCGTCGCGCAAAAGGTAGCTGAGACGAGTGTCCAGCCGCCAGCGAGCCTACCCTACCCGAGCTCACCCACATCGGCAGCCGCCACCGCCGCCGCCGCGTTGCTGCGCGCAGAGGAGGAGCGTCATGATTTGATCCTCTGAATCTTTCCCCACGCCGGGCGATACTTCCTATGCGCCACCGCCGCCCGCGGATCACACAGCAGCGGCAGTAGCGCGAGGGAGGCAGTCAGAGGCCGAAAGATTTGGATCGATGGAGATCCGCGCCCGCGCGCCCGGCAAGATCATCCTCGCCGGCGAGCACGCCGTCGTCCACGGCTCCTCCGCCGTCGCCGCGCCATCGACCTCTACACGCAGTCCTCCCTCCACCTGCCCCCGCCAGGTCTCCTCCCCGGCCCAACAAACGCCATCCGACTCTCGATTCTTTCCTGATCGGCACTGACGCTCTGGCCTTTCGCTGTTTCTTTCGCAGGGGATGGCGGCGCCGGCGGGGAGGTGGAGGTCGACCTGACGGACTCGGGCCTCGCCTTCTCCTGGCCATGCTCGCGCCTCCTCGAGGCGCTGGGGGAGACCTGCCGCAAGGCGGAGCTGCAGGCCCCGAGGCCCTGCTCCCCGGAGGAGCTGGCCTCCATTGCCAGGCTCGTGGAGCTGCACGAGATACCCGAGGCCAAGATCTGGCTCTCCGCAGGCCTCTCCGCGTTCCTCTACCTCTACACTTCCATCCTGGGGTCAGTCGGCAGCTTTCTTTCCCCCAAGCAAATCTTCTGATGCTGAAACTAGTAAAATTGATGCAGCTATTTTCTTTTGTGCAGGTGTAGGCCTGGGAAGGTCGTGGTGAGCTCGGGTCTGCCGATGGGCGCGGGGCTTGGTTCGTCGGCCGCGTTCTCCGTGTCGTTGTCAGGCGCGCTGCTGACGGCGGCAGGAGTGGTTTGCGCTGAGGGCGCCGTCGACGGAACAGAGTGGCGGTTGTTGGGGAAGGATCATCTTGAGCTGGTTAACACGTGGGCGTTCCAGGGGGAAAAGATTATTCATGGCAAGCCTTCTGGCATTGACAACGCTGTCAGCACTTTTGGTATGTTGTTCCTCTTGATTGGTTAGAATCTTTCAATTCGCGCCAAAATCCGTTGCGACTTAGATTTTTTTCCTCTAGTGGAGATATCAGTATTGAGGTTATATGTGCTTGTTTCATGAACCTATTCCTCAACGGCGCTGCCGTTGTACGTTAAAAGTTTAAATCAGCAACTGCCTGTTATTGCCAACTAGTGTCCCATCTTGTACTTTTAACTTGAATATGAGTATTCTGTATATATAGGAGTTCAGTCATGAAAATCTCACCCGAGTCATTTCGTACTAGAAACATCTTGTATTTTTAACTTAAAATAGGAGTATCTTATAACTTTACATGCCATTGGGATTTAAATTCATCTGTTACGTGACTATTAGGGAGCATGATCAAATTCAAGAAGGGAGAATTGACAAACCTCAAATCTGGCAATCCAGTCAAAATGCTCATTACTGATACAAGGGTTGGTAGGAACACCAAGGCTCTGGTTGCTGGTGTGTCTGAAAGAGCATCTAGGCATCCCGATGCTATGGCTTCCGTCTTCCATGCAGTGAACACCATTAGTGAAGAGCTTTCCAGCATTGTCGAGTTAGCTGCCACTGATGAGATAGCCATGACCTCAAAGGAAGAAAAGCTAGCAGAACTCATGGAGATGAACCAAGGTTTGCTCCAGTGCATGGGAGTCAGCCATTCCTCTATAGAAACCGTGCTGCGCTCGACATTGAAGTATAACTTGGTCTCGAAGCTCACCGGAGCTGGTGGTGGAGGCTGTGTTTTGACGTTGATACCAACTCGTATCCTTTTATATCTTATTACTTGTGTAGCTTTTATATCGCTTAAATACCTCAGATCCAGCATATCTTTTCCTTTCAGTTGATTTCTTCATGACATTTTAACTGAATGTTTCCAGAAATCGAAGTGTGCACAAATGCAGTCTTTGGCATTCTGTTAGTGAAGAATGTTAACATTAAAATGATTTGCCAGTAAAAGCTAGATCCTCGTCACTTAACATTTTTACATATGAAGATTTCTGAATTGTTATTTAGTAATTCTGTCAAACTTATTAATGTAGCAAGGAGGAACTTGAAATTGCTTAATGTTTACTGATGGTTTGTACTTGTAAAGATCCTTTAATTTCTCTGTGGTACAACTGTACCCACTTAATGAATAGGTCTGTTAGATGCATGCAAACCAAGAGTTTCACAGTTCTTGTATGCTGATTTAATCTGGATATGCTTAATATATGTTTGGTACTCTTTTTAGTTTCAACAAACATTTTGATATATAATCCGTTTGTCTATATCTACCGACTTAGCAGCGATGCGTCCTTGACATCATAAATTTCAGTATTGTCCAAGTTAGTTTTGGAGAAGGTCACCACGGAGCTAGAATCGCATGGTTTCCGCTGCTTCAAAGTCGAGGTCGGTGGACAAGGTCTTCAGATTCACCAAGGATAAGATAATGCTCGCTCCTCTTTCAATGGAGATGTTGTACACTATTTTTAGGTTTGCTTGACCTTCTGAGACGAAAGTATTCTTTCTATTCTGTGCCTAGCAGACCACTCACTGTATCAATCAATAAGCGAGTTTGTCAGTCGCATGATTGTTGTTGTATCAGATCAATAAACCCTGTTCCATAGTCGGGCGTGGTTGGAAGGAATATTTGAGGTGCCATGTTGCATCTGATCTGATGTATCATTGTTATCAAAGTTGAGTTCATTGGGTTGGGTCATTTTTCTTGTAATAAATAAACTCTCTGCCTGCTCTTTTGTGTGTGTAAACATTTGCAGTTTTGGTGTCATTGAGTGCTCACCGTTTGTAATTACAGTGAGCTCTGATTGGAAGTGTTGGGTTGTGCTCAGGTTTTGTAAATGTCTGTAGATAACATTTACAATTCGCATGGAAAAAGTTTTGTAATTTCATAGTAGTACTTAGCGTGTGTATGTAGTACAGTACTATTTATTTATGTCTTGGTTCGTTCTAGTGCTGATGAATAATATTATGTAGCTTCAGTTATAGTCCCTTCATTCACAAACATAAGATGTTTTGGATATTTCAATATACACTACATAGACTGAAATGAGTGAAGGGGTTACATCACCATTTCTCAGCTCTCTTTTTCCTCTACCGCCAGTTAAAAATATTTTGCCTTAATCTGTTTTTCTCATGACGTAACTAAAAATTACTTGCAAGGTAAGAAAACGTATCTGCAGATTGTTATTGTCTGAGTGACATTTTTCCGTAATATACTACTCCCGCTGTAAACAAATATAAGACGTCTTGACAGTTTAACCAAAACATCTTACATTTGTTTACAGAGGGAGTGGACAGTACGTTACTGATACCGATCGACCAAGCAACTACCGTGTATGTACCTTACAGTACACTAGGTACAATTAAGTGTTCAACTAAACTTTGAAATTTAGCATGAAAAAAGTCCCATCCCACGTTCTGTAAACATTAACAGAAACATAAAATGCATGGCGTTCAGACTATCAGGGTGATTTCCTTTTTGTATTGGGTAAGACATTGCATCAATCCATCATCTATTTGTGAAACATTTTACAACATTCATCCCATACATCAGGAGGCTGTAAGATTAGTCACATGCTACTCAAATACTTGCGCATGTCGAAAGGCAATAAAAGTAGCCATTCGGGTACCACACCGTCGTTGTATCAATCCTCACTACTACTTCAGAGAAGAAGTATCATCATGTCCTCAGGTTGGCCGTAACCCTCAGGGGTCAGGACAGCGAAACCTTCCGGAGGGTTTTCGACATGTAAGGTCAGAAGAATCTTATTGTTCGTTGGCCTGAAAGGAAACAGTTGCAAGGCTTCAGTCACGGTGTACAGACTGACGGTGCACCAACGTAAAGAGGGAAGAGATGCTTGTTTAATAGATAAACAGCTCACCTTGTCTAAGATCCGCACATGCCATGAATCAATCCTGCGAGGTGAGTTAGGTTCGCCATAGCTTGGACCATGCTGGGGCTTGTTCCTTAGGAGAGGCAGCCTTGCGGGCACTGCATCATCGTCACTGTCGTATTCGATTTCATTTTCGGGGCCAAGGGCCCTAAGTACCATTGCAAGAATGATTGATAGCGCCTGCGAATAATAAAATGTTATTATTAGTGTTGTTGTTACTAAGTTTGTTATGATTATCTCTGAAAAGTACAGTGGTAGACTGGCTGTGAGCCAAACCAGTAGTGGAAGGTACAAATAAAACTATGGTACTATTTAGAAGTCTAATTTGGTTATTTGGCAAAGCAGTCAGCATTTCCTTTTCCCCCTACATGTTGCCACCATACTTGTTATATCTACACAGCTGTTTGGTTACAAGCATAAGAAGCAAGAGGTGGAAGACTTGAGCAGAGAATCGCTCACCTGAGCAGCGACCACCGAGAGGGCTACCCATTCACATATGTCAAAATTTGATCTCACGAAATGCTTGAATTCATCAAACTTCCCGGATGGGTCATCTGGGAAATCCTGCAGGTTTGGGGATTATCAAACCATCACAAATCAAATGGCTGATATATTAGAAATAGCAAGTATATGTAGCAGCTGAAGTGCTCCTTACCTCCTCCCAGTAGCTATTCAGAAATACATCGGCGGCGATTGCAGCTTCCAGTATCACAAGCAAGAATACAAAGATCATGTGCTACATACATGTCAGGTTAAGGCAAAATAGTTCATAGCACCAGGTCACAGTATTATTAGGAGCCAACAGTCCCATTTCGAGACTTACCTGCTAGCAATTTCCTTCTTTTTTTTGAAATATCATTAATATCTTAAATGGAGATATCATTTTTTTTGCGAATAAATGGAGATACCATTGATGGGAAAAAAACAGAAAGGTTTGGCCTCTATGCGACGATGCAAAAGGCTTTGAGGAATTTTGATAAACCAGTAGCAAGTGCCACATAAGCCGCTTTCAAGGATACACAAGACAGGCAGGGGCTGTTTGCAGTTTCGGCGGCGATATGGCCCGAGCAGGTCAGCAAGCACATGATGATCCCCAGGCTGAGAAGAGTGTAGATAAACCTGCACAACAAGCGATGCGATTTATTTTCAATCAAAACAGCCATTGCATACTAGTATATATTTCACATAGGCAAGCAAGACACCTGAAAATTCCTTGAATACTGGTTGGCATGGATTCCTAATAAATTTGTCAGGCCCAACATAAAAAACATGGTAGAATAAGCCATTCGGTGGGCGTCGAGGCGTCGACGTCTTAACAGCAAAGCAAAGGGGAAGATGCCGATCACTAGAGGCGTGCCTAAGTTGGGGAAAGCGATTGTTGAGCACAAATCGCTGTTGTTTCTTTATCCTCCATGAGTGCTCTTGCACAGCCCACCAATCAACCGCACAGATATATACATATACATCCATCCTTTTCGTTTGGGCCATCCATCCGCTGCATCACGTCGTGACGACACATCGCAGCCGCCACCTAAATCTGTAGGGGCGGCGCAATTCCACCGCAACCACCGAATGGCACTTGCATCCGTCCCTCCGCTGCTTTTTGTTTTCGTCACTGCACACACATTTGCTGCAATAGTGGCTGCTGAGTGTCCCGCCCGTCAGCAGCCGGGGAAAAAGGGGGGCGCTTTTGGGCTTGGCTCGGTTCCTACGCCACTTCCCGATCCCTCTCGCTCTCCCTCTCTCGTTCGTTCGAGCAGGGAACTGATCCTGATCCCTCTGTTGGTCGTTGCTGCCTCCGGTGAAGCAGTGTGCAGGACACGCGCATTTCACCGGGAATTCGGTCGGAGGTGGGTGCGGGGGGTATCTGTCTGTCTGAGCGACGGATTCCGCCGCGAAATCGGTCGGAGGAATCGGGAGCGGCAGCAGAAATGGGGGGAATAAAACGGCAAATCCGGCAGTAAGTAACTAGTAGGCGAAAGCAGAGATTGCGACGCTTGGGCGAGAGCAACGCTGTGCGAGATCTGCGTGTTGAGTTCAGGGAGGGAGGAGGAGGAGCGAGGGGAGGGGATGGTACCAGGGGGCGGGGAGGTGGTCGGCGGCCTGCTGGGACCAGGCGCGGAGCACCCAGAGCGCGTAGAGGATGACGGCCATCCCGGCGAGCCCCACGAGGGAGTTGGCCGCCTTGAGCGCCGTCTGCACGCAGCTACGCACCGCCGCGTGCCCCGCCATGCCGTCCGGTCCCCTCCGCCGACCACCAGCTCTCCGTCCGGCAGGCGGCTCGCCAAGCTCGGGTTTTTTCTTCTTGAGCGGG
>NW_024112335.1:0-10125 GCF_003073215.2 Triticum urartu | reverse complement strand
AGTGAGAGAGATGTGTCTATATAAACCGGAGGGTGTAGTCCGGAAAGGATATACTCAATACCGTAGTCATATAGGCTAGACTTTTAAGGTTTAGCCATTATGATCTCGTGGTAGATCAACTCTTGTAATACTGATATTCATCAAGATCAATCAAGCAGGAAGTAGGGTATTACCTCCATAGAGAGGGCCCGAACCTAGGTAAACATCGTGTCCCCCGTCTCCTGTCAGCATCAACCTTAGATGCACAGTTCGGGACCCCCTACCCGAGATCCGCCGGTTTTGACACCGACATTGGTGCTTTCATTGAGAGTTCATCTGTGCTGTTGCTAAAAGGTTTGATGGCCCCTTCAATCGTCAATAATGACGTTGTCTGCGGAGAAACTTTCCTTCCCGGATAGATCTTCGTGTTCGGCGGCTTCGCACTGCGGGCCAACTCGTTTGGCCATCTGGAGCAGATCGAAAGCTACGCCCTTGTCCATCAGGTCAGATTCGGGAGCTTGAACAACGTCCCGGACATCCGTGGAGACTTGATCTTCGCCGGATTTGATACCGCGGTAGCCACTCCCGGTCACCCCGATGATCATGACCTAAATCTGTCATCGAGCCGCATCCAGGAGATCGCTCCTATAACCGCTCTGGCCCTAGAGTCTGAGCAGGCCGCGCCGAACAAAGATAGGAGGATTAACCCCACCATGGATGCCGCAGATTCCACGGCGTTGGAGCCGCACATGGACCTGGTCTCACATGACGCCTATGCCACCGGAACGCCGGACTCGTCTCCGGCTGTAGGTTCCGAACCACGCGAGCTCGCAGGCGCCAAGCTTGATCATTTATCAATCTTCAAATTCAGCGCCGCAGACATCTTCCATCACTCGCCTTTGGGCGATATTCTAAACTCATTAAAAAACCTATCCTCGATGGAGGACTCACAGCCGAACTATATCTGGCTCGAACCAGGGGCTGACGGTGGAGAACTGTGCTCCCCACCCATCACCCACTTCATAGCCACAGTCGAGGATTTGACTAATACACTTAATTATGACTCCGAGAATATCGATGGCATTGACAATGATGTCGATGACAACGAAGACCCCGTTGATACAACTAATGAACAAGATGAACGGGAAGATGGGCAGGTTATCCCTGTTAAATAGGTCACACACGAAGATTCGGAGGACGACAATTACCTTCCGCTCTCTAAAGATGAGGTGGGCCTCGGCACTGAGGATTTCATCATGCCCGAGGAACCTCGTGAGCAGGAGCGCTTTAAGCGCCAACTAATAGCCACTGCAAGGAGCCTGAGAAAGAAGCAGCAGCTGCTTCAAGCTGACCAAGATCTGCTCAATGATAGATGGACCGAAGTCCTAGCCGCTGAAGAATACGGCCTTAGTGGACCAGCCAAAAGCTACCTGAAGCATAGATTGCTATCCCAGGGCGACGATAAGGCGCTGGAGCCCGTACCGTCATCGCACAATGCGGCAGGTCGACCACAACTGGGCCCAGGTAAATCGGCAACTCAAGCTGAACACCAGACCGCCCCACCTCACAGTAAAAGCAAGAACAAAACAGCTCGGGGTTATAAATACAACTATTAACAAGACTTGGGTAGTAAAGCAGGACACTCAAGAGCGATCTACGGATCGCAAGGACATACCTCGACACCTGACAACGGCCACCTATTCGGACGTGACAAACCTAGCCACACCTGAGCTGAAAACCGCAAATGGACTCTGTCGGAGATACGCCGCAGTGTGGCCCAACATAGAGGCGCCGCACACCCTCTTTGCTTCACAAATGAAGTAATGGAGTATGAATTTCCAGACGGGTTCAAACCCATGAACATGAATCATACGATGGAACAACGGATCCCACGGTATGGATCAAGGAGTTCCTCCTCCATATCCACATGGCCCGCGAAGACGACCTTCGTGCCATCAAATACCTACCACTAAAACTCAAAGGACCAGCTCGGTACTGGTTAAACAGTATGCCGGAAAATTCTATCTGCAGCTGGGAGGATTTGGAGGATGCCTTTCGCAACAACTTCCAAGGAACATATGTCCGGCCATCGGCGCCGATGACTTAAGTAACATTGTCCAGCAGCCCGGAGAGTCAGCCAGGAAGCTCTGGACCATGTTCCTAGTTAAAAAGAACCAAATCGTCGACTGTCCGGATGCGGAGGCCCTTGTGGCCTTTAAACACAGCGTCCGGGATGAATGGCTTGCACGCCACCTCGGTCAAGAAGGACCTAGATCCATGACAGCCCTTACCGCTCTAATGACCCTCTTTTGCACGGGAGAAGACAGCTGGCTCGCTCATAGAAGCAGCAACGCCAGAGACTCGGGCACTTCCAAAATCCGAGACGGCAATGGCAAGCCACGACGAAGCATACACAACAGTCGCAATGATAATGAAAGATCATGCGACACAGCGGTCAACGTTGGATTTAGCAATCCCAAGCCCGGTCAACGGAAAAGGCCATTCAAGGCAAACAGAGACGGACCATCCAAACTAGACAGGATATTGGACCGGCCCTTCCAGATTCATGGCCACCCCAATAAACCAGCTAATCACACCAACAGAAGCTGTTGGGTCCTCAAGCAGGCCGGCAGGCTCAAGGCCGGACACAATGGAAATTGGCCACCAGGCAATAGGGACAATGGAGCAGCTCACCAGCTAAATGCCGGAGGGCGGAAGCAATTTCCCCTTGATGATCGATCAAATCCAGAACAAAAATAGCAGTTCGGCTTCCGCTGCCCATCTCATACACCGATTAAAACAATACCGCGCATACATAATTACGCACTCAAGATACCATGGGCATTGACGGAAGCACAATACGGACAAGTCTGCAGGCACTCCGTTAACATTCTTTAATTTCTTTCCTATTTTATTTTGTTTCATTATTTCTTAAAAAGCAGGTGGCGCAAAGGGGAAACACCTACGACCGACTCCATAGGAGTTTGGATCCGTACACTCACCTACGGGGCTACTTCCTTCAAGGATTCCCCTCACTGAGGAAAAGCGGCGCAGACGTGCGATAGGAGGTCCAAAATAACTTTTTGTAGACCGCACTCTCTTTTCGAGCCTGTAACATGCCTTTTTCCTCTGCCTTCGACCCAGGGCATATCAAATTGCCAGGGTCGTGGCCTTTATGTATATCAAGTAACCATTGGCATATCACTCAGGTCCCAGTTCAAATTATCCGAATTAATCACTCGCCTCTTTTTGCAAAATGAATACGCCTCCTATGGTTGTTTCATAGATATACCCCGGCTTAACTTGCTAGGGGCTCGGTACAGGAACAAATGAGTTGCCAACAAAGTCTGAACAGCTTTTACAACGTACTTCGGCATCGCGAGTTTGGCCTTATATGCATCAGCTCCGAATCATGTCTTGTGTCAATAGTTGGGTTGCCCGGCTCCTGTGCTTGCTATCCTATGTTCCGTTCTATCGGCTAGGGTAGTAAAGGGATAACTACTGCGATTGTGCTACCAGTTCACCTGGTGACGCACCTCAGTAGAGAAAGCCAAAAACTGACTGTCATGAGCGGCGAGAGCTGGTCAACCACTCGATGACTTGTCGGAATCTCTAGCGATTCCTCCATGTCACACGAAGGACCTCTTTTCCGGTCAATTATGTAAACGCATCGTATGAGTAAGCCGCAGACATACTAGGGGCTATGTCATAGACCCACCATAAAAATCATATGGCTAAGTGAAAGTGTTAACGCCCTATAGTCTGGTTGCCTGGTTCGCCGCATTGACACCTCCTTTACGGACCAAGACGTTGGGTCAAGAGTGATCAGATGCTTTTTCGAACACCCATGTACTTCCTACAAGGGGGCTGAAGCTGACGACTAGAAAACTTTTAGATTATATTAAAACGGCCACACATGAGGAACACAAGCTTTCGAGCAAAATATACAAATAGATTTACTATAAAATTGTCTTGTACAATTCTCATACACCTCACTCGAACATTATGTCTTTCAAGCATTGACCCTCTATCAAGCGGGTAGCTACAAGGATGTCTTCAAAATAATGCTCCGGTTCATGGCGGTCCTTGCCCTTGGGTGGACTCTTCACCGCAATGCCGATGGCCTTCATATTCCTCCAGAACATCTTGACTCGGGCAAAAGCCATCCGTGCACCCTCGATGCACACCGATCGCTTAACAGCGTCGATACGTAGCACTGCATCAGCAAGCCGCTGCACCAAGCCGAAGTAACTATTCGGAACAGGCTCAGTTGGCCATAACCGGATTATGACGTTCTTCATGGCAGCACCGGATATCCTATGAAGCTCGGCCCACTGGGACATCTGCTCATTCAGCAACAGGGGGCGCTTCGAGGCGCCGAATTGTGACCATAAAAGCTTCTCTGTTGCGTACCCGTCTCGCACCTGATAATACTGCGCCCCATCGGAAGAACTCTTCGGCAAGTCTAAAAACTCGTTCGGAGAACTCCACAATTGGTTAAGCTGAGCATAGTTCGGATCGCCGAACTTAGCCTGTAGCAAAAATGGCTTACCAGCTGCAATCTTCCCAGCTTGCCGGATCTCCTCACGGGCTGCTCTGGATTCCGACCGCGCTTCTCTCGCCTCTCATATGGCCTTGTCAATTTCAGCCGTCTTGGCTTCATTCTCCTTTTCAAGGAGTTCACACCGGCTAGCAGCACTTTTTAGCTTGAGCGCCATCATGGATATCTTCTCCTCGTCTTGACGCTGAGCAGCTTGTTCGACTTTTAACTCAGCCGACGCCTTCTCGGCAGCCGCATTACTACACCAGGCCTGCTCCTTGGCCTGGGCTAGCTCCGCCCGAAGAATTTCAACGGCAGCAGCACCATCTGCAGCCAGGCACAACTTTTAGCGTCATGCATATATCACAAAAATGTATGTGTGGGGACTGCTCCGAATACATACCTTGCGACTCGTCAAGACGCATATTGATTAACTTAATGTCATCCCCGGCCACATCAAGCTTCCGTTGCAGCTCGGCAATATTCGCAGTCTGGGAAGTAGCCAGGGGGAAGCAGCCTGTATTCAAAGTTAATCAAATTAGTCCTCGAAAATTTCTTTTGATCCTCCGTTCGCTTCCTATGGGAAGCCAACCGGAGTCTCAGGGGCTACTGTCTATACACAGGTGTATTTTCTGAATAAAACACAATTGCACATATTACAGTACAAACCTCGAAGCCTCTCAGCAGGCTCGCAAAGGCCTTTCAATCCTCTCTTTGCAGATAGGACCTTTTCAACCATCGTACTCATCAAGGTATGATGTTCCTCTGAAACGGACGCCTGCCGCATCATGTTCGTCAAGATATCCAGCGCCTCTGGGTCTCCGGAGGCAGCCGCAGGAGTACGGTCACCCTTTGGCTGCATTCCGGATTGTTCGGGGTCTTCATTGTTGTTCCCCGGCCCCTGGGCCGCCGAAGTATCACCTTCGTGTAACGTCTTCGTCATCCCTTGCACCACTTGTTGGTCGGGGGAGACCCTCCGCGACGACACCTCAAAGTCGTTTGTCCTATCGGATGGAGAGACCGGTGGGGGTGTCTCGCTTTCCATCATCTCCGGGAGAAGGTCCCCCGAGGAAGAGGATTGTTGAAGGGGACTGCGCGCTGAGCTGCGAAAAATGTATATATTCTAGGCATCATAAGAAAAGAACGGGATATGTTTAAAATAGCCCGGTTCACTTACATTTGGTCGGAGGTTTGTCCTCATCATGAGACTGCACTTTGATGTCCTCCAGGCCCAGGCCGCCCCCTAGAGGCATCATGCCTCGCTTAGGAGCCTGCTTCTCCCAATATTCGGAGGAGCCCCTCTTCTTCTTGGGATGGAAAGAGATAGTGGCCCCCCTTTACTTTTGTCTTCGGATGAGGGGATTTTTATTCCTCCGGACACAAAGTCCAAGGTTCCTTGGGAATAGAGGCCATCCTTGTTCCTCTTGTCCTCCGCCTCATCCTCCTTCTCCGCATCTGGTATGGTGTTGGGGCCAGCATCCTTGTTAGGACAGGATTCGCTGGACCCTCAGGCAGAGGGGCCGAACACATATCAGTTCCGCCTTGTTTATCCAGCCCTAGAAAAAGATAGCTTGCTCAGTACCATATTACTGTATGCATGACCATAAAGTATTCGAAGGACAAGTGCTTACCGGGGTATCCGGACGATTACAGTTAAGGCCGGCGTCCTTAGCAGTATCCAGCCAATGTTTCCGCTTCCCAAAAAATAACTTCCACATCCCTTCGTGTGTGGCACTGAAGAAGTGATGGAGGGTTTGTGGTCCTTCTGGATTAAACTCCCACATGCGGCGAGGCCTGCGCTGGCAGGGTAGGATTTGGCGAACTAACATCACTTGGATCACACTGACGAGATCGATATCTCTCTCGAGGAGGGTTCGGATGCGGCTTTGTAAGGTCCGCACTTCATCCAGTAGTCCCTAGTCTATCCCCTTGTTGACCCATGACGCGAGCCGTAACGGTGGGCCAGGACGGAAGGTGGGGGCAGCTACCCATTTAGCACTGCGGGGCTCTGTAATATAAAACCACTCCTGCTGCCAATAATTGGAAGCCTCGGAAAAAGAACCTTTTGGCCAGGGAGTGTTGGCGAGTTGGCTGATTGTAGCACCGCCGCACTCCGCCTGTTACCCGTCAACTACCTTCGGCTTCACACTAAAGGTTTTGAGCCATAAGCCAAAGTATGGGGGGATTCGAAGAAAGGCCTCGCATGTAATGATAAACGCCGAGACATGGAGGATAGAGCCGGGGCAAGATCATGAAAATCTAGTCCGTAATAAAACATTAGCCCTTGAACAAAGGGGTGAAGAGCAAACCCTAACCCTCGAAGGAAGTGGGAGACGAATACCACCCTCTCGCCGGATCTGGGGGTCGGGATAACTTGTCCTTGAGCAGGAAGCTGGTGGTGGATTTCTACGGTCAGATATCTGGCCGCCCGAAGCTTTGTTATATCCTCCTCTGTAATGGAGGAAGCCACCCGTCGGCCTTGGGAGCTGGATCCAGACATGATGGGAAGGCTGAAAGCAATGGAGTCGAACCTTGGGTGCTGGAACTCGGGGTTGGGGAGGCTTAGGAGAGGTTTGGCATAAAAAGACGCCCCTTGGTTCCTTTATATACACCTCTGGTGTTGAACGTCTCCTCCTAAGTCTAAGAACATGCCTATTCCTGAGGAATCTTTCTCGCAGGACGGTTGGGTTACCCATGCTCGTATTGATGAAAATCCCGTAATAAGGGGACACGATCTCTGCTTTGACAAGACGTGCCTGAAGGAAATATGCCCTAGAGGCAATAATAAAGTTATTATTTATTTCCTTATTTCATGATAATGTTTTTATTCATGCTAATTGTATTAACCGCAACATAATACATGTGTGAATACATAGACAAACAAAGTGTCACTAGTATGCCTCTACTTGACTAGCTCGTTAATCAAAGATGGTTATGTTTCCTAACCATAAGACATGTGTTGTCATTTGATTAACGGGATCACATCATTAGGAGAGTGATGTGATTGACATGACCCATTCCATTAGCTTAGCACCCGATCGTTTAGTATGTTGCTATTGCTTTCTTCATGACTTATACATGTTCCTATGACTATGAGATTATGCAACTCCCGTTTGCCGGAGGAACACTTTGTGTGCTATCAAACGTCACAACGTAACTGGGTGATTTAATCAAGGAGCTCTACAGGTGTCTCCAAAGGTAAATGTTGGGTTGGCGTATTTCGAGATTCGGATTTGTCACTCCGATTGTCGGAGAGGTATCTTTGGGCCCTCTCGGTAATGCACATCACATAAGCCTTGCAAGCATTGCAACTAATGAGTTACTTGCGAGATGATGTATTACGAAACGAGTAAAGAGATTTGCCGGTAACGAGATTGAACTAGGTATTGAGATAACGACGATCGAATCTCGGGCAAGTAACATACCGATGACAAAGGGAAACAACGTATGTTGTTATGCGGTCTGACCGATAAAGATCTTCGTAGAATATGTGGGAAGGCCAATATGAGCATCCAGGTTCCGCTATTGGTTATTGACCGGAGACGTGTCTCGGTCATGTCTACATTGTTCTCGAACCCGTAGGGTCCGCACGCTTAAGGTTTCAATGACCGTTATATTATGAGTTTATGAGTTTTGATGTACCGAAGGAGTTCGGAGTTCCGGATGAGATCGGAGACATGACGAGGAGTCTCGAAATGGTCGAGAAGTAAAGATCGATATATTGGACGACTATATTCAGACATCGGAAAGGTTTCGAGTGATTTGGGTATTTTCGGAGGTACCGGGGAGTTACGGGAATACGAGGAAGAAGCAATGGGCCTTAATGGGCCATAGTAGGAAGGACCAGGAGGTGGCGCGCGCCCCTCCCAAGCCCAGTCCGAATTGGACAAGGGATTTGGGGCGCGGCCCCTCTCTCCCTTCCTTCCCCTCTTCCCCCCTTTCCCCTCTTCTCCTAGTTGGACTACGAAAGGAGGAAACCTACTCCAACTAGGAGTAGGAATCCCCTTCCACCATAATCCTCGATAATATTGTAGCGGTGCTTAGGCGAAGCCCTGCGACGGTAGTACATCAAGATCGTCACCACGCCGTCGTGCTGACGGAACTCTTCCCCGACACTTTGCTGGATCGGAGTCCGGGGATCGTCATCGAGCTGAACGTGTGCTAAAACTCGGAGGTGCCGTAGTTTCGGTGCTTGATCGGTCGGGCCGTGAAGACGTACGACTACATCAACCGCGTTGTGCTAACGCTTCCGCTGTCGGTCTACAAGGGTACGTAGATCACACTCTCCTCTCTCGTTGCTATGCATCACCATGATCTTGCGTGTGCGTAGGAATTTTTGAAATTACTACGTTCCCCAACAGTGGTATCAGAGCCTAGGTTTTATGCGTTGATGTTATATGCACGAGTAGAACACAAGTGAGTTGTGGGCGATATAAGTCATACTGCTTACCAGCATGTCATACTTTGGTTCGGCGGTATTGTTGGATGAAGCGGCCCGGACCGACATTACGCGTACGCTTACGCGAGACTGGTTCTACCGACGTGCTTTGCACACAGGTGGCTGGCGGGTGTCAGTTTCTCCAACTTTAGTTGAACCGAGTGTGGCTACGCCCGGTCCTTGCGAAGGTTAAAACAGCACCAACTTGACAAACTATCGTTGTGGTTTTGATGCGTAGGTAAGAACGGTTCTTGCTAAGCCCGTAGCAGCCACGTAAAACTTGCAACAACAAAGTAGAGGACGTCTAACTTGTTTTTGCAGGGCATGTTGTGATGTGATATGGTCAAGACGTGATGAAGATATAAGTTGTTGTATGAGATGATCATGTTTTGTTGAAGTTATCAGCAACTGGCAAAATCCTTATGGTTGTCTCTCTATTGCATAAGATGCAAGCACCAAATAATTGCTTTACTTTATCGCTATGCGATAGCAATAGTTGCAAGAGCAATTGTTGGCGAGACGACCATGTAACGACACATTGATATAGATCAAGATGATGGAGATCATGGTGTCATGCCGGTGACGATAGAGATCATGACAGTACTTTGGAGATGGAGATCAAAGGCGCAAGATGATGATGGCCATATCATGTCACATATTTTGATTGCATATGATGTTTATCTTTTATACATCTTATTTTGCTTAGTTTGACGGTAGCATTTTAAGATGATCTCTCACTAATTTCAAGATAAAAGTGTTCTCCCTGAGTATGCACCGTTGCCAAAGTTCGTCGTGAGACACCACGTGATGATCGGGTGTGATAAGCTCTACGTCCATCTACAACGGGTGCAAGCCAGTTTTGCACACGCGGAATACTCAGGTTATACTTGACGAGCCAAGCATAGTACAGATATGGCCTCGGAACACGGAGACCGAAAGGTCGAGCGTGAATCATATAGTAGATATGATCAACATAGTGATGTTCACCAATGAAACTACTCCATCTCACGTGATGATCGGACATGGTTTAGTTGATTTGGATCACGTGATCACTTAGAGGATTAGAGGGATGTCTATCTAAGTGGGAGTTCTTAAGTAATATGATTAATTGAACTTAAATTTATCATGAACTTAGTCCTGGTAGTATTTTGCAATATGTTGTAGATCA
>NW_024112334.1:0-32944 GCF_003073215.2 Triticum urartu | reverse complement strand
ATCCACTCGGAGCATGGTGGAGATGTTCCAAGAGTTGAAGTTAATATTTCAAGCAAATACCCGAGTTGAGAGATATGAAGTCTCCAACAAGTTCTATAGCCAAAAGATGGAGGAGAATCGCTCAACTAGTGAGTATGTGATCAGATTGTCTGAGTACTACAATCGCTTGAATCAAGTGGTTGTTAATCTTCCAGATAAGATAGTGATTGACAGAATTCTCTAGTCACCATTACCAAGTTAGTAGAACTTCGTGATGAACTATGATATGCAATGGATAAGGGAAACGATTCCCAAGCTCTTCGTAATGCGGAAATTGATGAAGGTAGAAATCGAGAAAAACATCAAGTGTTGATGGTAGACAAGACCACTAGTTTCAAGAAAAGGGCAGAGGGAAGAAGGGGAACTTCAAAAAGAACAGCAAGCAAGTTGATGCTCAAGTGAAGAAGCCCAAGTCTGGTCCTAAGCCTGAGACTAAGTGTTTCTACTGCAAAAGGGACTGGTCACTGGAAGCGGAACTACCCCTAGTGATTGGCAGATAAGAAGGATGGCAAAGTAAACATAAGTATATTTGATATACATGTTATTGATGTGTACTTTACTAGTGTTTATAGCAACCCCTCAGTATTTGATACTAGTTCAGTTGCTAAGATTAGTAACTTGAAACGGGAGTTGCAGAATAAACAGAGACTAGTTAAGGGTAAAGTGACGATGTGTGTTGGAAGTGGTTCCAAGATTGATATGATCATCATCGCACACTCCCTATACTTTCGGGATTAGTGTTGAACCTGAATAAGTGTTATTTGGTGTTTGCGTTAAAGCATGAATATGATTTGATCATGTTTATTGTAATACGGTTATTCATTTAAGTAAAAGAATAAATTGTTGTTCTGTTTACATGAATAAAACCTTATATGGTTACACACCCAATGAAAATAGTTCGTTGGATCTCGATCGTAGTGATACACATATTCATAATATTGAAACCCAAAGATGCGAAGTTAATAATGATAGTGCAACTTATTTGTGGCACTGCCGTTTAGGTCATATTGGTGTAAAGCGCATGAAGAAACTCCATGCTGATGGGATTTTGGAATCACTTGATTATGAATCACCTGGTGCTTGCGAACCATGCCTTATGGGCAAGATGACTAAAGACTCCGTTCTCCGGAACAATGGAGCGAGCAACTGACTTATTGGAAATAGTACATACTGATGTATGCGATCCGATGAGTGTTGAAGCTCGCGGCGGGTATCATTATTTTCTGACCTTCACATATGATTTGAGCAGATATGGGTATATCTGCTTGATGAAACATAAGTCTGAAACATTTGAAAAGTTCAAAGAATTTCAGAGTGAAGTGGAAAATCATCGTGACAAGAAAATAAAAGTTTCTACGATATGATCGCAGAGGTAAAATATTTGAGTTACGAGTTTGGTCTTCAATTAAAACAATGTGAAATAGTTTCACTACTCACGCCACCTGGAACACCATAGTGTAATGGTGTGTCCGAACGTCATAACCGTACTTTATTAGATATAGTGCGATCTATGATGTCTCTTACCGATCTACCACTATCGTTTTGGGGTTATGCATTAGAGACAGCTGCATTCACGTTAAATAGGGCACCATCTAAGTCCGTTGAGACGACACAATCTGAACTGTGGTTTGGCAAGAAACTAAAGTTGTCGTTTCTTAAAGTTTGGGGTTGTGATGCTTATATGAAAAGGTTTCATCCTAATAAGCTCAAACCCAAATCGGAGAAATATGTCTTCATAGGATACCCAAAGGAGACTGTTGGGTACACCTTCTATCACAAATCCGAAGGCAAGACTTTTGTTGCTAAATTCGGAGTTTTTCTAGAGAAGGAGTTTCTCTCGAAAGAAGTGAGTGGGAGGAAAGTAGAACTTGATGAGGTAACTGTACCTGCTCCCTTATTGGAAAGTAGTTCATCACAGAAATCTGTTCCTGTGACTACTACACCAATTAGTGAGGAAGCTAATGATGATGATCATGTAACTTCAGATCAAGTTACTACCAAATCTCGTAGATAAACCAGAGTGAGATCCGCACCAGAGTGGTACGGTAATCCTGTTCTGGAAGTCATGTTACTAGACCATGATGAACTTGCGAACTATGAGGAAGCGATGATGAGCCCAGATTCTGCGAAATGGTTTGAGGCCATGAAATCTGAGATATGATCCATGTATGAGAACAAAGTATGGACTTTGATGGATTTGCCCGATGATCGGCAAGCCATAGAAAATAAATGGATCTTCAAGATGATGATGGACGCTGATAGTAGTGTTACTATCTACAAAGCTAGAATTGTCGCAAAAGGTTTTCGACAAGTTCAAGGTGTTGACTACAATGAGATTTTCTCACTCGTATCTATGCTTAAGTCTGTCCGAATCATGTTAGCAATTGCCGCATTTTATGAAATCTGGCAAATGGATAAACAAAACTGCATTCCTTAATGAATTTACTAAAGAAGAGTTGTATACGATGCAACTAGAAGGTTTTGTCGATCCTAAATGTGTTAACTAAATATGCAAGCTCCAGCGATCCATTTATGGACTGGTGCAAGCATCTCGGAGTTAGAATATATGCTTTGATAAGTTGATCAAAGCATATAGTTTTATATAGACTTGCGGTGAAGCCTGTATTTACAAGAAAGTGAGTGGGAGCACTACAACATTTCTGATAAATATATGTGAATGACACATTGTTGATCGGAAACAATGTAGAATTATTCTACAAAGCATAAAGGAGTGTTTGAAAGGAGTTTTTCAAAGAAAGACCTCGGTGAAGCTGCTTACATATTGAGTATCAAGATCTATAGAGATAGATCAAGACGCTTGATAAGTCTTTTCAATGAGTACATACCTTGACAAGATTTTGAAGTAGTTCAAAATGGAACAGTCAAAGAAAAAGTTTCTTGCCTGTGTTACAAGGTATGAGGTTGAGTAAGACTCCAAGCCCGACCACGGCAGAAGATAGAAAGAGAATGAAAGTCATTCCCTATGGCCTCAGTCATAGGTTCTATAAAGTATGCCATGCTGTGTACCAGATCTATTGTATACCCTACACTGTGTTAAGCAAGGGAGTACAATAGTGATCTAAGAGTAGATCACTGGACAGCGGTCAAAATTATCCTTAGTGGAATAAGGAAATATTTCTCAATTATGGAGGTGACAAAAAGGTTCGTCGTAAAAAGTTACGTCGATGCAAGTTTTGACACAGATCTGGATGACTCTAAGTCTCGATCTAGATACATATTGAAAGTGGGAGCAATAAGCTAGAGTAGCTCCGTGCAGAGCATTGTTGACATAGAAATTCGCAAAATACTTACGGATCTGAATGTGACAGACCCGTTGACTAAAATTATCTCACAAGCAAAACATGATCACACCTTAGTACTCTTTGGGTGTTAATCACATAGCGAATGTGAACTAGATTACTGACTCTAGTAAACCCTTTGGGTGTTGGATCACATATCGATGTGAAACTATGGGTGTTAATTCACATGGTGATGTGAACTATTGCTGTTAAATCACATGGCGATGTGTAGATTATTGACTCTAGTGCAAGTGGGAGACTGAAGGAAATATGCCCTAGAGGCAATAATAAAGTTATTATTTATTTCCTTATATCATGATAAATGTTTATTATTCATGCTAGAATTGTATTAACCGGAAACATAATACATGTGTGAATACATAGACAAACAAAGTGTCACTAGTATGCCTCTACTTGACTAGCTCGTTAATCAAAGATGGTTATGTTTCCTAACCATGAACAATGAGTTGTTATTTGATTAACGGGATCACATCATTAGTTGAATGATCTGATTGACATGACCCATTCCATTAGCTTAGCACCCGATCGTTTAGTATGTTGCTATTGCTTTCTTCATGACTTATACATGTTCCTATGACTATGAGATTATGCAACTCCCATTTACTGGAGGAACACTTTGTGTGCTACCAAACGTCACAACGTAGCTGGGTGATTATAAAGGAGCTCTATAGGTGTCTCCAAAGGTACATGTTGGGTTGGCGTATTTTGAGATTAGGATTTGTCACTCCGATTGTTGGAGAGGTATCTCTGGGCCCTCTCGGTAATGCACATCACGTAAGCCTTGCAAGCATTGAAACTAATGAGTTAGTTGCGAGATGATGTATTACGGACCGAGTAAAGAGACTTGCCGGTAATGAGATTGAACTAGGTATTAAGATACCGACGATCGAATCTCGGACAAGTAACATACCGATGACAAAGGGAACACCGTATGTTGTATGCGGTCTGACCGATAAAGATCTTCGTAGAATATGTAGGAGCCAATATGGGCATCCAGGTCCCGCTATTGGTTATTGACCGGAGACGTGTCTCGGTCATGTCTACATTGTTCTCGAACCCGTAGGGTCCGCACGCTTAAGGTTTCGATGACAGTTATATTATGAGTTTATGAGTTTTGATGTACCGAAGGAGTTCGGAGTCCCGGATGAGATCGGGGACATGACGAGGAGTCTCGAAATGGTCGAGACGTAAAGATTGATATATTGGACGACTATATTCGGACATCGGAAAGGTTCCGAGTGATTCGGGTATTTTTCGGAGTACCGAGGAGTTACGGGAGAAGCAATGGGCCTTTGATGGGCTTTAGTGGGAAGAGGAAAAGGGCCAAGGGGCTGCTGCGCCCCCCCTCCCCTCTAGTCCGAATTGGACTAGGGAAAAGGGGGCCGGCCACCTCTCCTTCTCCTCCACTTCCTTCTCCCTTCCTCCCCTCTTGGTGGACTCCTACTAGGACTTGGAGTCCTAGTAGGACTCCACATCCTGGCCGCACCTAGCCTTGGCCGGCCTCCTCCTCCTCCATCCTTTATATACTGAGGCAAGGGGCACCCCATGGACACAAGTTGATCCACGTGATCTATTCCTCATCCGTGTGCGGCGCCCCCTACCACCATAGTCCTCGATAATATTGTAGCGGAGTTTAGGCGAAGCCCTGCTACAGTAGTTCATCAAGATCGTCACCACGCCGTCGTGCTGACGGAACTCTTCCCTAACACTTTGCTGGATCGGAGTCCGGGGATCGTCATCGAGCTGAACGTGTGCTAGAACTCGAAGGTGCCGTAGTTTCGGTGCTTGATCGGTCAGGCCGTGGAGACGTACGACTACATCAACCAAACGCTTCCGTTGTCGATCTACGAGGTACATAGATCATACTCCCCCCTCGTTGCTATGCATCACCATGATCTTGCGTGTGCGTAGGAAATTTTTTGAAATTACTACGAAACCCAACACTTCTAACACTTTGGCACAATTTTCCTTCCCATCATACTCACGGAAGATATTAAAAAGCTGAAGCGTATGAGGTAAACTCAATTCCATTTTTTGTAGTTTTATTTTATAAACTAAACTAGTGCTAAAACAAGAAACAAAAAGATTCGATTGCAAGATCTAAAGATATACCTTCAAGCGCTAACCTCCCCGGCAACGGCGCTAGAAAAGAGCTTGATGTCTACTACACAACCTTCTTCTTGTAGACGTTGTTGGGCCTCCAAGTGCAGAGGTTTGTAGGATAGTAGAAAATTTCCCTCAAGTGGATGACCTAAGATTTATCAATCCGTAGGAGGCATAGGATGAAGATGGTCTCTCTCAAGCAACCCTGCAACCAAATAACAAAGAGTCTCTTGTGTCCTCAACACACCCAATACAATGGATAATTATATAGGTGCACTAGTTCGGCGAAGAGATGGTGATACAAGTGGTATATGGATAGTATATAAAGGTATTTGTAATATGAAAATATAAAAACAGCAAGGTAACTAATGATAAAAGTGAGCACAAACGGTATTGCAATGCGTTGAAACAAGGCCCAGGGTTCATACTTTCACTAGTGCAAGTCCTCCTCAACAATAATAACGTAATTGGATCACATAACTATCCCTCAACATGCAACAAAGAGTCACTCCAAAGTCACCAATAGCGGAGAACAAACGAAGAGATTATGGTAGGGTACGAAACCACCTCAAACTAATTCTTTCCAATCAATCCGTTGGGCTATTCCTATAAGTGTCACAAACAGCCCTAGAGTTCGTACTAGAATAACACCTTAAGACACAAATCAACCAAAACCCTAATGTCACCTAGATACTCCAATGTCACCTCAAGTATCCGTGGGTATGATTATACGATATGCATCACACAATCTCAGATTCATCTATTCAACCAACACATAGGACCTCAAAGAGTGCCCCAAAGCTTCTACCGGAGAATCAAGACGAAAACGTGTGCCAACCCCTATGCATAGGTTCATGGGAGGAACCCGCAAGTTGATCACCAAAACATACATCAAGTGAATCAATAGAATAACCCATTGTCACCACGGTTGTCCCACACAAGACATACATCAAGTGTTCTCAAATCCTTAAAGACTCAATCCGATAAGCTAACTTCAAAGGGAAAACTCAATCCATTATAAGAGAGTAGAGGGGGAGAAACATCATAAGATCCAAATATAATAGCAAAGCTCGCGATACAACAAGATTGTACCACCTCAAGAACACGAGAGAGAGAGAGAGAGAGAGAGATCAAACACATAGCTACTGGTACATACCCTCAGCCCCGAGGGATAACTACTCCCTCCTCGTCATGGAGAGCACCGGGATGATGAAGATGGCCACCGGAGAGGGTTTCCCCCTCTGGCAGGGTGCCGGAACGGGTCTAGAATTGTTTTCGGTGGCTACGGAGGCTTCTGGAAGCGGAACTCCCGATCTATTGTGATCCTCGATAGTTTTAGGGTATATGGATATATATATATAGGCGGAAGAAATACATCAGGGGAGCCATGAGGGGCCCACAAGGGTGGAGGGCGCGCCTAGGGGGGTGGGCGTGCCCCCTGCCTCGTGGATTCCTCGTTGATCCCCTGACGTGCACTACAAGTCTCCTGTATTGCTTTCTTTCCAAAAATAACTTTTCCGAAGGTTTCATTCCGTTTGATATTCCTTTTCTGCGAAACACTGAAACAAGGGAAAAACAGAAACTGGCACTGGGCTCTGGGTTAATAGGTTAGTCCCAAAAATCATGTAAAATAGCATATAAATGCATATAAAACATCCAAGGTTGATAATATAATAACGTGGAACAATCAAAAATTATAGATACGTTGGAGACGTATCAGTACAATATAAACTTACCCACATATCTTTTAGATGCTGGTCTGTGGCTCTTACAGGCCCATCCCGAGCAGCTCGGATGTACGCATCGGCCGAGCCAAAGGCATCAAATGATTCCTTTGAAAAGCCAGGATCATTGGAGAGCGGCTCTTCGACGACGATGATTCATGGAGCTCTCCACTTCAGAGTTCGTGACGGACATATTGTCCGAATCCTCAGTGGAAGGACAGTTCGACGCCACTCCCATGTTAGCCCCGTCCTTGGGGCAAGGTCCAGAACCTGACTAGTGGAGGCACGACCGGCAGGATCCCCGGACATAGTCCGACGGACACTTTTCCTGATAGAATGCGGCGAATGGCATCACGATTTGATGTGGCAATCAGAAGATGTATTCTTCAAAAGAAAAACCTTACCTCTTTGACGAGGGTACTGCCGTATTATCATTTGCCTTCCTCTTCGAAGATGTGCTCTGCGCGGGCGCCACTCTCCTCGGAGACGCTTGTGGTGCATGTTGTGGCGTTGAGCGCCTCCCCTTTGGAACACGAAATAGTGTGGTGGGTGAGGCATAGTAAGGAAACTCTTTCGAAGAAGGTGTCTTTTAAATTACTTACATGCGAAGCAGGGAGGAGGCCGGGGTAATTGGCGATGATGGGTACTTCTGTACCATCGTAGCTCGTCCGATAGAATACTCCATCCTCGAGCTCCACAAATATGTCCGGATCTTCTTTGAATCCGGGGTCAAGGTCCCGGTTGTGACACTCTGGATGGGGGGCGGGGCTATGGATCCCCTCGATAGCCTTCCGCCATTCCTGTAGCGAGTGGATAGGTTACTGTCCATCAAAAATGATTCAGGGAGAGGAGTAAAATGGTAGGATTGGAGCTTACCCAGCTAGGAGGATTATACATGGAAAATCCATCTCGACATTGGAGACGAGTGAATTCCTCCTTCTCCTCTTTGTACAGTGCAGCCAATATTTTGGTCAAAGCGGCGGGGGTTTTCGGACCCTTCCGACAGCAGCGTGAGGCGTCATCTTCCCCATTATAGTGCCACATGGGAAGCCCTCTGTATTGGAGTGGTTGGACCCCCTGCACTATGGATATTGCCATTACCTTGATTATTGACAATCCGGATTGGGCGAGCGCCTTAATCTTGCCCATAAACTGACGGACTTCTGCGCTATCCTCCTCCTCGAGGCTCCGAGGACGCCAACTATGGCGTTTCTTCAACGAAGCGCTTGAAAATTCGGGGAGGCCCATTCGGACTGGGTCAGGAAGAGAGACGTCTTCAATATAGAACCATTCGGAAGGCCACTCTTCGAAGCCTTCTTCAGCGTGCCGGACAGGTATCCGGTCTTGGCGATACGCCACACTTCAGCTCCTCCCAGTTTGAATATTGACCCCCCTTGATTACGAGGGACGAAGCAGAACAGTTTTCTCCATAATTCAAAATGGGCCTCGCATCCTAGGCATAGCTCGCATAGAGCAACGTAACCCGTGATGTGCAGGATGGAGGCGAGGTGAAACTGTGTAGTTGGAGGCCATAATACTCTAGAAGTCCTCGGAGGAAGGGATGGATTGGAAATCCGACGCCTCTTAGAAAGAAGGGAACGAAGCATACTCATTCCCCCTGGACGGATTGGGGAAGTTCTCCGCCTGAACCCCGCCATTGAAGGACGTCAATCCTGCTCGGATGGGGACTAGATCCGCGGGAGGAAGAAAGCCCTGTTTCTGCAGCTTCGTCGGCTAACCGTGAGATACGGAACATCTCTCCCAATCACCCTTTTTAGAGCCGTGGGGACGAGAGGAAGAGCTGGGAGCGCTAGCCATGTTGGGGTGGTTTCAATTAGCGAGCTTTGAGGATTTTTTCGCAGGGTGTGGAATGGATCTAAGATCTATTCTCTTTAAATAGGCACCTCTCTTGTATGGTCAGGGTGGTATGTGCAAAAATACCCCGACCTCTCGTATTCACTCGCCACATGGAAGCTGAAGTCAGAAAGGTGTGGAAGCCGATGCGTGGGACATTAAATGGAAAAGCCGAACACCACTCTTTAAGCCAGGGACTTTGAAGTAATAGGAGGGGAACCCGCCTTGCAATGCCGAAGACAATCTGCGCGCCGGACACCTCGTCATTGAAGTCTGGTTCAGTGGCTACTGAGGGAGTCCTGGACTAAGGGGTCCTCGGGCGGTTATCCTGTTCGACATGGGCCGGACTATTGGGCCGTGAAGATACAAGATAGAAGGCTTTCTCCCGTGTCCGAATAGGACTCTCCTTTGCGTAGATGGCAAGTTAGGTGTCTGGATGTATTAATTTCCTTTCTCTATAACCGACTTTGTACAACCCTAGTTCCCCCCGATGTCTATATAAACCGGAGGGTTTTGTCCGTAGAGACAATCATAATCAAAGAGGCTAGACTTCTAGGGTTTTAGCCATTACGATCTCGTGGTAGATCAACTCTTGTAACCCCCATACTCATCTATATTAATCTAGCAGGACGTAGGGATTTACCTCCATCGAGAGGGCCCGAACCTGGGTAAACTTTATGTTCCCTGTCTCCTGTTAACATCAACCTCAGACGCACAGTTCGGGACCCCCTACCCGAAATCCGTCAGTTTTGACACTGACATACTCTCCAGAGCCTCGATTTTCTTTACCTTTTGGACAGGCAGGAACAAGATGCCTCCGGCATCCGGCACAGATGGCACCACCCACGGCCAACTTGTGTCCAGTTATAACTCCATGTGAGCTCACACGTTCGCAACAAAAAGCGGGTGACTGATTGTGTGCGCTAATTCCACATGAAGTCGATGTATCCTTCCGGGGCATTCACCTATGCCAGAGGTTGCGCATCATTTTCTTTTCCTCCACTCCACGGCCGACTGCACGACAAGGTGTTGGTTGTACGGACATTGACTGCTACATCACGCGAATTACGCAGCTGACTCGTTCTGTAAGTCTGTTTGAGGCTGCAGTGTTGTTCTGATGACAGAATAGATGTTTATTTACTGTTTATGTATATCGCATATGTGGCTGTGATGGCATGGATATGACGCGGGTACAAATGTAGATGCATAAGATATGAAGGGATCTCTCTCAGGTCTGATGCACTGGCACACGACATACCAGGCCACACGAGGCTCCTGCTCCGCGAATGTCAGAGATGGGAGGACGTTTCGATGCAAAGGACTAGCTAGTATATCTGCATCGCCTTCGCTTAGACTTGATGATAAATAATTTGCCTAATACCAGATCTCACATGGTATATAGGGATCTGATATCTCCTTAGATGTGTCCAGATGTCACTATTGAATGTCAATCACAGAATAGCCCCGCCTGAAGAGTGTACTTATGATCACTCTAGCAAAGCCCTAAGTAGGGTCCTAGTGTTTCTTACTCACGTCGGTATATGGAGATATAGAGATTCGAGCAGATGAAACGAAATATTGCCTCAGAGGAGCCATGGGTCCCGGTTCTGAGAGCCTATAAATTTTTAGGCTAGCTTGCATCGCTGTCTTTTATATAATGCATCTCGCACACACCAGTAGGCTAGTGCCTTCGCTTTTGTTTAGAATAGAGGCTCCGCTTATTGATTAATGTCCCACTTGTGATAGCTAGGCGAGCCTAAAAGCGAATCCCCACACTATAGGCAAGGACAACCAATACATGTCTAGGCCGCCTCTTCCGCTGTGGCCACTCTGGAATGTAAGGCGGCCCCACTAAGACTTAGCGGAAATTTTTTTGTGCAACGCAGAGGGAACTCGCTGGCATCATCATCCATTTTTACGACTACTGCCAGTATAGTCATATCATGTAGCGAGATTAGAATCTAGTGTATCAACTGTTGTTCTGGGTTTATTATAGAGGCTAGTATGAAGGTTTGTATGTCAGACGCATAGCGGATTTAAATAAGACTCGCAGTACTTCTACTCTCTCTACGGCTTCTATCATGCAGAGCGGATTCGACTGTATCCTCCCATTTCGTATCATTGCTACCTCGCTTGATTTACCACTCGCATTTATGTCAGAGGTAGATCCAGTGTTACATGGAAAGATCATGTTCGGAGTCAATCAACGAGGTTGCCAAAGAGCGAATGAATTGAGACAAAAGGATAATTGAGTCAGGGGCATGCGCATTTCGTGTATCCATGGATCTGGATACGCGGGGATCGGGATACCGACCTGATCCCGTTGGGCCCTCGTAGACGCGGTTAAGGGAAGGCGGTCACAGTTCTCTGCCCACATGGGTCCGCGTGATCGATCGATAACGCAGCGGCGCCATCGGATCTCCCGCTATGAGAAACAGCAAGATGCACGGCGGTTAGTTTTGGTTATCGTATTGGTCTATTATGGAGTACATTCTGGGTCGGCTGTCAGCTGAATATGGCACTGATGCGCACTTCCGTGATTCGCATCATGATTGGGTGTTCTGATATTGAGAGTAGAAAGAAGTAATATCAATGCGGGTACAAATAGTGCAGGAATAATGAGTCTAGATCTATCTGTGCCATGATTGCTCAATATGATAGGCACTATGGAATCTTACATGCAACTTCTCACTGGTGAGGCACAATTGAGTCGTAAGGAAGTATCCTCTGGCATCGGTATTACCTTGAGACAGCACCACTAAGCACCGCTTACGAGGCACTAAACTTAGCTTAGCACTGTTGCTGTTAGGGCTGTTGTCACTGATGTGTGAGTGTGGTATGATGATAGAGTTGCTGTGATCAATTCCTGGGAAGGGCGTTGGTCATCGCTTGACGTCGTTTTCTCTATTGCCCCTCATGGGTCGAGCTCTATCGTAGAGTGAATGCTGGGTACTCGATCTCCTCACTCGCGGGGATGTTTCGCGCGCATTAAGGAGTGCGACCAATCGTCTTCGCTGACCCATGAATAAATTTGGTGGATGGGCAGAGGGTAGGAAGATTGCGGTCACTCGGGGCTTGAGGATCTTGTGACACAGCTCAGACCCGTAGCCATAAGTATTCCGCACGACTCACCTTACTAACTTCTCCGTGCATGGCTCTATCAACATTCGACGTCCGTCCGATGAAGGAGGTAATACTTAGAGGTAATTTATTACTGCGGTTGCACGCCATACATTGTCTAACATGTAGAAAAGGGGATTTCAACTGACCACTCGTAGAAAAGTAGGAGACGTCAAACCGTGAGCTGCTGTCGAGACACCGACGTCCCTAGTCATTAGCTAACACGACTTACTGAGTACCTTCCTTCGGCACAATATTTGTAATGCTCATAGGGTTACACTGCTTCCACTGTGGCACGGACGGAGATCGCAGGTATCACCCTTGCAGAATAGACACCTGCACATTCGGGGTATTCCACGTTTTTCGACCTTGTTACGTTCGCCTTCGGATAGTATAGCCACGTAAGTTCCATTCGATGCGGAATTGTTGCTAGCATTCCCCGCGCTGGCACGTGATAGACTCAGATCAGAGTCATCTGCTTAAAGGTATTTGTTCTTCGTCCGTAATCATTTCCTATTTAATTTATTTACCAAACTTCTATCAGTATAATACGAGAGAGCCACCAGGCGTAGGTGAAGTTGAACGAACATTTTACTTCACATCACCACTGGCGACGAAGCGGAGACGAGGCCGTAGCATAACTGACGGTGTTCTACACCGATCATGCCTGCGACCAGCTCAACAGTATTGATATAGTTACGACCTCTCTCAGACTGGATCTAGCAAAGTCCGCGAGTTGTACTAGTCTAATACAGATGCTACGCGGGAAGGAACAGCGCACTCCAAGGAGGGCCGAACAGCAAATCGAGGTGGAGCGGACAGGATTATGGAGCTCGCAGCACACCACGCAGGGGCGCACACTACTGCTGTGATTCGTTCACAGGAAAAGACACCTTGCCGACAAGAAGACTGAGTGGAGGGGGTCACAAGGCCCGTGGCTTCGCCACTAGGGCAGCGCCACCGCGAACAATGACGGAGAAGCGCAAGCAGTCCGCCGCACGCCCTTCTCCTCAGAGCTCGTTTCCTTCTTCTAGCTACACGTAGCATACTCGACTACTCACTGCGTGGCTGAGCTCCTGAGAGAGAGAGTATGAGTCGAAAAATGAAGGTGTGAGACACCAAATTTAAAAATCGCGACAATCAAAGTGGAGCCCTACGAACGGACTTCGCCCTTGGGTCGCTCAAGGCCGCGAGACCCGTCGCTCGAGTCGCCCGGCCACTCGGCCTACTCGTCTTCCACCGTCCGACGTACGCTGGTGCTTACACTCTGTCGCATATCAAAGAAACCGGATACGACACATTTCGAGAGAGATATCAGGCTAAGCTGACGACTTATAAGAACGAGTTCGATGGCACGGCGTATAGTTGTGGATCTTCTCTTTGTGAAGAAGCTTATAGCAAATGAGTTGAAGTAATATGTGAGTGACATAGATGAGTGCAATGTTTGAAACGTGACTTAGCGCAGGGCCAGCCCACGGGAGCGACATTTCTGCTACGTTTACTGAACAAGTAATGCAAGGGCCGGGAAGCTTCTCCTGTCTCCGGGGCGATGATGGCTTGTGAGAGCTGAAGGCGAGCGCGACGGGTAACAACCCGCGTGGAGCTGCTAGAGTTTGGCCGGCACCAAGTTCCGAGACGTGCGAGGCAGAGAAAGCAGGAGTAGAGTGAGCGACACGGAGTGGGCGTGCCGAGGAGAGGGAAGAGCACTGCACGCGCACGGTCGCTTCCGCCACGAAATCTGTTGCCGGCCCGCCCCGACTTTTAAAAGCAAGGCGACACACGGGGATCCCTCGTACCGCCCTCCGGCCGAGTACTTCGCTCCATAACCAGGGCCCTGCGCGTATCAGGCCGGCTTGGAAACGCTCCTGGCCCTGCGCCCGAGGCCCTCAACGCCTCGTCACACCACCGCGAGCAACGCGCTCACTCGAGCGATCCAATGTCCACGCGCGCCAGCCGGGGCCACGCACGCCCTACGACCTACGAGGATGAGAGACGCCGAGAGACACGAAAGAGCCAGAATGTAGCAGAAGAGGGAGCGAGAGAGAGAGAGAGAGAGAGAGCGACAGCCTAGCGCGCAACCTTCACCGTCGCACGCGGCCGCCCGCGAGCCGCAGGCGTGAACCCTGCTCTCCGTTTCCGGTAGGGGGCGCAGCACGTCAGGTACAACAGCCCTTATACTGCGTCCCCTGGCCAGAGGACAGTAGTCCGGCCGCGCTCGAGCTCACGCAGAGGGTGGAACGTATACGCGCGCGCCATCTCTCATAGTCTGGGCGAGTCGAACTCGCCCAGACTTTAGCGCTTGGTTATATGCGGCCGTTGAGCCGAGCGGCGGCGCGGAACCACTGCCGTACCGCAGGCAAGAAGATTCCGACTAATTCGACGAGCGGCGCGGATGCCGGGCTCGGGCGCAGCGCCACCATCCTCCCTCGACTAGCAGAGGAGTCGTGACCGACAAGACGGCGGACGCGCAACGAGGCCGCAGGCGGGCCCGGGCCTGGAAGCCCATCACAGCGGGTTGGGTCGCGGACGGCAGGACGACTGGACAGCGCTTCCAAGAAGCTGCGCGGACGCGGCGGACGCGAAGGGGAGATCGGAGGTTTCTGTCCGAGAATTCGTCCTAAAGACTCGTAGTTGTCGAGATTTGGCTCCGGTCGGGTGCAGAGTAGATAGTCGGTATCGCCGCCTTGTCTCTGGAGTTAGACACGTGGACAATATCCTTAGATGTCAGTTATGAGGCGAGAGCGATAGCTGTGCACGATCGGCATTAGTCGAGTTGACGGACACCGCCGGACCTTCTATCGCCACACGAATAACACTGAAATTTCTAATTTCTCGCTGACTCCTGGGCCTTCTTTGACGTGTTTGGGTTTTCTCCTGTTTCTATATGCCTCATGGGTCTTTTTTGTTATGTCTCTCTGAGTCGGTTGTACCCGCATTGGTGAACAGAAGCATGCCATGGCGCTCATTCTAGATCCTCGAGTCGTCTTTCAGGCGCCTTATATGCCACCCTGCGATCCAGGAGATATACTTGGTAGCGCATTGTCCGAGGTAACCTTACAATATTCCTGGGCCGTGATCATAAGAGAAGTTGGCACATAGGAACAAAACGAACCGGGAACGAGGCCATCTCCAGTCACATTCAACAAGGAAAAGGTCCAAAATAAATCTTTAACTTAGTACACCCGAACAGAGGCCTAGAGAGTGAAACACCGCATGAACTCAGTAAGTTCCTCGCGTCTAGACACTGACGATCAGACCCAATTGGAAGAGAAGCTGCATGAAGCTCTTCGCTCCGCGGCTGCGCGCATTTGTAGTTTATAGGATGCCGTGCACGGGCGAGCTCGCGTGATGGCGGGTATTTTGCGCTAGTAGTTCAGCCCGCGTCAAAAGTGTGAGTATAATGGCATTGTTCGGAAGTGACCGAGAGCAGTGGTCAAGACGTATGACGCGTCAAAGATATTCGTATCTGCTGGCTCTCACGCAGGAGCTCTGTACGAGGCGAGATTGCTCTGCTGACCGCACGCGCATTGCGCTCCTGTATTGACTGAACTTTTAGATTTTCCCTCTGAGCGAAGCATTGATTATAGGATTAGATCCTCAGCGCGTGGGATGTCTTGCTGATCTCTTGCATTGAAGGACAGAAACGAATACACTCTCTTCACGATCCACAGATTTCAATGCGAGCATAGTTCGATGTTGAATAACTCATTTCTTTCTGGAGATTTTACCTCTGATCCTTCGTTGATCTTGAATCCACATGCTAATCGAGACTCTATGTTACTATTTTACTGGCGCTGACTAATTATTGATGTCGTGGTTCTTCTTTTTTCCTTGAAATCGCATTGTCATCTTGCACTCGTGCACTCAACCTGTAGTAATAACTCGAGAGCAGAATTCTGCACGAATTCGAGCAGTATAGGCACGGGATGTCTCGACCACTATTGGATTGCGTGTTCCTACAGTAGCTGGTTGTGAGAACCAGAGAGGTGTTAACTCATGCGCGAGATGTCTTAATTGTGGATTTAAAATAGGGAAGAGAGCGACGAACGCGAGAAGAAAATATTTGAAGGCGATAACGAGTAGAAGAGATGCCGTTGAGAAACATGAGTATGATTGGATGTAAAGTGCAAGGAGATCTCTTCGCTGACGACGCCACCGTCATGTGTCCGCTCGTCAGGCTCACGTTAACAAGGCGTTGCGACGAAAGAATGTGACACGGGGCTCAGGAGAAGATGCTATAGCGCACGTTTTTGGTGTTGGACAGGAAAGACAACATGGCCAATGGGCTCAGAAGAGACGAGTGGTGAGCTTTGGTCGAGAGTGTAGTTAGATTAGAGACAACACACGAGCAATTTGACGCATCGTATATTCTTATAGATTTGCGGGTGGTGAGAGCAGAGACGGCACTGGGCATTGGATTTCCACGAACACCAAAAGGATTTTGAAATATAAATACAAAAGCATGTGTCCGAGATACAACTATGCTATGGTAAAATACCTGGAAAGTATCGTAATTCTTTAGTTATGTATAACACTTGTCTCTCATATATTATGCGCTTCTTCAATGAAATAAACATTATATACCTAAAGCACTCTGGTATATTGTAATTGAGACAATCAGATAAGTAGATGCGATTAACCATTTGCATTGGACAACAAATCGCTCACAAGCTATTCACTATTGTTCTATGTTAACTATTGAGCACATCACAACTACTTTGTAATAAAAAATATTCAATGTTTTGTTTAAAACTCTACTACTTACTCCACACCAGAGTATATCTTTTTTTTTATAGAGTACTCTCTAAATTTGCAGTCACTAGTAGTTCACTCAAAATTTGTTGTGGTTTCAAAAAATTGTGTTTTTAAGTCTCAGTATTTTTTAACACATGATTCGCTCTATTCTAGGGACCACTGGAGCTCTTTCAAATCTGTTCGGTCCCTCAGTCGGTGGCCCAGAAGGTGTGAGGACGCATCTTTTTGGTATTTCTAGCTGTAGGTCACGTTCTCTCTGATTTATTCTTCATGCTCTTTGGTCTACCGTCTCTATTGTTATCGACAAAGGTGTTTGTGAGACGAGCAACGATTGTGTGTATTGTATAGAATATCACTCTATCTCTGTCCTCTACCCTCGACCAACTGTTCTGAATCTTGTGTCACCGCATGAAAAAGCAACGTCGCCGAGCTCCCACAGTGCTTTGACCATCATGCACTTGCTTCTACTTTCCGTCGTTCGAGAAATTCGAGTCTGGCGCATGATATGGAGTGTAGAGGAATAGGTGATTCAAGGCTGTTTCTTCTAGACGATTTTCTTGATTACAGTGTCAACCAGTTAATGCGCCTCGACTTTTACTCCTAGTTCGTCTGAAATAGGTGATATTGAGTCTGGTTTCTCTGAACCTTTTGAACATGTGGTGAAGGATCGGAAATGACCGTACACGAACACAACCGGAGCCTGCGCACGAGAATGGGGAAGAGAGATAGAGTCGTTCCATTACATTCCACACTCTACATGTTCTCAAATAGCGGTTCCAGAACGATAACCAGACACACAGACACTGGACGCAACAGAAGACGTATCCGCAGCCATGTTCGCCGATCGCAAGGAGCTTAGCCTGATCGACTCTTTGGCTATCTTGGGAGTATCCATACTACGCTCAACACGTAAGAAGTTCCACGAGAGAGTCTTGTGAGCTCAAGGTCACTCCAACGCAGGCCTTCATCGTACCATCGAAGGTATCAAAACATCTGGGTCAGAGTACGTACTCTTTCCACTGAACAGCGTATCAGGATGGTAGAAGTGACTGTGTTATTACAATAGCTCGTTGCCGCCACCTAACTTTGTCGCATTTACAATGAGTGTTGTCCCAGCAAGCTATTGCAAGAAAAACAAGCGAGAGCACTACACATGAACTCATGTACATAGTTACCAATGAAATTACAAAAGATGGTGGAGTCATACACACCTCTGTTTCCTATCACCTGACGATGTGTCAGGAGCGTTGATTCGCTGAGTAGTGGGACTTGCTGCGCAGCGCCCTAACGGGCGTGACGCGAGAAGAGATATTTTTTGAAGTGTGTGACTAGAGCTAGGTGGGCTATAATTTACGCTGGGTTATGGGGCGGTTGTTTTCTTTAATCTATGGATTGTTATGTGTTTGGTGTCTATTGAACTAGTAGTAAGTAGACACCAGTAAGTCGGATTCGCCTTTGCCTCAACTCAGTCTAGTTACGTATATTTTTGGATATATTTTGACATGAAGGCCATATGTCAGAGAGTAATATAGAAGAAACTAACGCACAACATTTAGCATGTACATCGGACTCTTCAGGGCTTGATGAGGTATGCGGACTCTTGTGCATCAGATCGTGGACTCCAGTTGCAGTAGCACGCCGCCAGGTGTACGTTGATCCTAGTCATTTTTAGATAATCTAAAATCGACTTGAACTGTGGTAAGATCTCAGACTACCTTATGATGACGGATACTCGTCTTTCTTAGCGCTCGCCACGTCTGTGTTCAGGTTTAAAAATAGACGAGGATTAAAAAGTTTGATGTGCTAATCTTTGGATTGCGTTTCAGGGTTCGATTTAGCTTCGTCTATAAGTTGAGGTTTGTTTTGAATTTTGTTCTCGCTTAATACACACACCACGATGTGAATACACGGTACGTTGCTGAATCTGTGCGTCTGATACATGGCAGGCGCAAAAACATGCAAGATTGTTTACTACACAGCACAAGAAACATAAACAGACAACCTGTGGCAGCGAGCAATGGTAGAGCACGCTTCCTATCCACATCGAGTAGGTGCCGTATTGTACCTCTTTCATTCTATTATGTGATGAACCGAGGGTGGTCATACAGCCGATATTCTAGACTCTATCTCGAACATAAGAACAGCCACACACATGGACACATTAGTATACGCACACTGATGTAAACTGGTTGACAACATGTGGCTATTCACACCGCATGGCAAGGAACTTCTTGATACATACTGTAGTTAAACACACTAACAGGGGGCTGTTTGCAACAAGCAATGCCGAGGCTAGTATACATGTATTTCGATGAGTGAAAACCAGAATAGCACCCATACACAATTCACGATGTAGAGTATAGTCCACGAGCAGAATATCTGATGTCACATTGTACAGGAAGAATAACAGGCCTAGAATTCTCCGAATAGTATTCAACTCGGACCAGAGCAGTAGATTCTTCCTATTTCCAAAATGTCGCGACGATAGGTGTTTTCGTTCTGAGACGCCTTCCTACAAACACATAAATAGATCGCGAACAATCCGCAGCCTGTCGGTATGCATAAATCTGTAAATCCATGTGTCGCTGCCAGAGAGGACATAGTATAGATGAGAAGGTTCAGTCCAATACGAGACGCGCGGGACGTGGCGCGGCGGGGCAACAACGGATGCTCGTCGGTTCGAGCGAACGACGGCCGCGATATGAAGGTCGCTGTTAGTGCCACATTGATGAGCAGACTGCGCCGTGCACCCGACTCGCACGGCGTCCCGCGCAACAGCCCATTTAGCTGCCTATTGGCAGCGCCGGTCTGTGAATCCCGCCGCAAACCGTCGAGGAAGGTCCGGCGACCGCCGATGCAGAGAGAGCAAATCGAAGGCGGCGCTGAGGCCGCACCGCTGGAACGAGAGCCGAAGTGCTGCGAGGCCAGCTCATCGGAAGGAGTCGAGCCTCGAAACGCGGAAGAACTGGAAGGAGGTGGTCTGCCGACGAGGTCTGTCGCAGTTGATCCACGAGAAAGGAGACGAGCTCGGCTGCAGCTACTAACAGTATTCTGAGTTGTTCGCATTGAGATGAGCGCGCGAACGAGCAACCTCCAGAGTGACGCGAGGCATCGTGCATACCGCGTAGCTACACCACGACTCACAGGAGACGTCCGCTGACGAGGGACGAAACCGGAGGCGCATCGACACCGCGGGCAGTATGTTCGTCGTGATGGCCACGAGCGGTTGCGCCCAGTCCCCGCGCGCCGTCGCACAAAGATCGCCCGCTCACTCCGCTGCGGATGTTCGCGCCCGCTCGCTCCTACGAGGTCTGCGCGGGCTCATCGTCGTGTGCCACGCCCGCCGGCTGTATCTAGCACTGCTTCTCGAGCGACGCAAGCCAACCCAGCGCCCCTGATCCTACGCCCTTTCCCGCGCGCTCGGCCGCGTCGCGCAGCGAGCTCTGTCGTCGCGCACGCGTGGTCCCGTCGTCCCTGGGGCGCCGCCCGACCAAGCCAAGCTGTGTGGCTGTCTCAGGGCCGGGCCCCCGCCTGAGAGCTCGTGGAGCCGTCTTGTTCGTCCCGATCTTCGCAGTCGAGAAGGAGCGTGGCGCTGCGGCCGCGGAGCCCGGCAGCCGCGCGGACGAGTCGACGCAGGGAAGCCGTTCTGTGCGCACTGCGGACTGTAAAGTGGGTGTCAGAGACGCGGCCGGGGCCGCAGCGGTTGAGGAGGCGCTGCTCGCCCGAGCGCCTGAGCAGGTTGCGCCGCTCCGTAGTTCACGCCCTCGGTTCGCGGCCCGACCGCTCCGCGGGCGCAAAAGTGCGGCTCTGGCAGGGCCGCTAGGGCTTGGTCGGCGTTGCTCGTGCGCACCACCGAGACAAGGAGCAGCGTATGGACCCGCTCCGGGGTGGCTGCTCTAGTGCCTCGCCACGCTTCGCATGCTGTGCGCGCTCGCTCTGCCTGCGTCCCCATTATCCCTATCTCGCTCGCTTCCTCTCTCTCTTCCGTCTCCTATCCTCTCTCTCTCTTCTCCTTCGTGTCTACGCGAGCGGTGACTCGCGGGCCGCGTTGGGGCCTACCTCGGCGGGTTTCGCCAGGTGGGTGCGAGGCGGAAGCCAGGGAGGAGGCAGCACGGTGAGAGGCGCTGTAGTACCGCCGTGCAGGAGAGCGGCACGGGTGTAGAGAGCGCAAGCTCCGTTGCTCCGGCGCGTTGTTATAGAAGTCGGGGCCTGGCAACAGGAGGTGTTTCAAGCTCGGACCGAGAGAGTCAGGCGTTTTCGCGGGACGAGCGGAGACTTAGAGCAGACTGCAAACGCTGGATCGGAAATGAGTCAAGTCGGAGGGTTGGCTCCCGTGCGCCCGACAGAGAGAGGATGAGAAGGGAGAAATGCTCGGGCACTTGCTATGTGCGGAGCTAGACTAGTCAACCATTGCGCCAGGTGCGCTTGCGATGAGATGTTCAGACATCTCGTCCACGCGTTATAACTGATCTACGTGGATCAGTCATGTATAGTGTGTTGTGAGAAGATAAGACGACGGGAGGACATCCCTGACCAGAGAGCTTCTTGTCCCGAGGTTTACTCCAGGTACAAATGTATGCATCTGGCTGTTGCTTCTTCTGCCCCGAGATGTCAACAGCCCCAGTATATCGGGAATTGCGCAAGATAGGTCCAGTGGGCATGAGCACAAGATTTTGCGTCCTTGAGAGACCTCAGAGCTATCAGTAATGTTGTGTGGCCGATATTTGTCTGTATTTGGAACGATCGTCTCTAATAATTTGGTGTCTTTCACCATCTCGAGTATTTGAAGTAACGTATGTTCATATTAACTCCCACAGGAGAGGTTAGATTGAGTATATACGTCGTCACTCATGTGATGAGTAAGAAGAGAACTAGAGAGTTCAGGATGTGCTGTGTGTTCGGTTTGGTGGCTTATGGTGTTTCGCGCATGTCGCAGGGGACCAGGGGCGGGTGTCTATTTTATCCCTCCAATATTCTCTCTTGTCGGAGAGGCTGCAATTGTGCGCATAGCTGACCAGTGCACGCGAAGGGCGCTCCATGAGCCGTTCGTTTCTTACCAGCCGGATAAACTCAGGACAATTTATAACGGTGGATCTCTGTAATGTGCGCGCCCTCTTATATTCCTTGTGTACCTAGCATTTCTCTGAGTGAGCACCTAGAGTAAATGTGCAGAGTCTTGCGCTCTGCAGTACTTGAGAGTGACTTAGGATTAGTATATAATTAAAGGTGTTAGCTTGTGAAGGAGTTATACTTAGACAGCTATAAGTTAATGTGATTTGTCATAGTGATATAACATATTGATTAAATCTCATGCCTGTTGATTGTACATCTCATATTGTTGACCTCGAGAGTTTGGTAAATAATCAAATAGCATAAATGATCGGAATTTCAGAAGAGTAAGAGAGTATAACGATAATTAAATTTATACAGATGATATGTTACTTGAGTATCATACACGCCCGGATACCGATTGTCGGGGAACGAATTAACTGGTGTAGTCGATGGAAGGAAAAAAGATGAATATCATGAAATCAATATCTGCTAAAATTACATATATTGAAATCACGATGCTTATAGATACAGTATTACGATTCTTTCGGACACAGATGAACACATTAGAGAACTCTGTAATACCAGAGAGTTCAATGTATGCCAATCGTATTTAGTATATGGTCACTTGTCATCTTATACACTAACGTCAGTTTCAACATATTAGGACAGTCGACTTTCATGATGCTCACTTACTATTTTTATGCATTACTATGTCAGCAGTATCTAGACATGTCATACTCGCTATTTCCTAGTCACTGATTACCGCTATCATTTTTCTTGTAATTGTGCATAGTGGTTCACTAATCGCAGGCGATATAAATAGTTTTCTAATACTAAGATTGCTCTCTTCAGCTATGTAGGACTCAATTTGATAGCTCGATGAGACATGAAGCATAATGAGAGGATTATTGCGGAGTTTGGGGCGGGTACGAGCAGCCGTCCAAATCCCACCACGCGAGTGGAAGCCTCGATGTCTATCGACTCAACTCGCGTTCGGTGCAGCTAAGATGCTCCACGAGATTATTCAACAATTGGGCACAAAGATTGTGTGCCATGAGCGACCACAACGATCACGCCGCTGGCTGGAAGTATCCCAGATTAGCTTGGAGCTGCCATGGGCATTAGGAATATCAAGAGGTCGTGTCCAGACATGAAAAAGTTCCGCCAATATGTACACTCAAAAAATCAACGATCAGCGTTGAGATTCACGTCACAATTGAGCAACATAAGCAACATGCATAAGTAGCGATAAAAACCAAGTAAATCACCGATGAGTCGTAGACCTGTATGGACCAAGAGCTCAGTTGAGTGTGTTGTATATGTGTCTGTAGCCCAGTATATTGTTGCCTCCATGTGTCTAGAGAGAATTCCTCGCACTCAGTTTCTCGGTGCACATGGTCCAAGTTGCCACTAGATGTATCTAATACGAATCCCTATTGTCTACTACGATTCAAACCAGTCCAATCATATGACCCACATGGTCATACGGGTATCATGTGTGTGAATTTACAGCACTGAGAGCACACAATTGTTGACTTATAACTCATTATGCTGGTCCAGGCAAAGACGCCACTCTCACGGCTCGATCGGTTCCGCCGTTGTGAGAACGCACAGAGATAAGTAGTCTCACGCGATCATGCGCACGCAAATTGTGCTCCATACGTCTTCCTTGGAGCCCGAGTTTAGGGTTTATCCATGAGGGATAAGAACCAAAGATATCTCGCATGAGAGATACGAAGGAATAGTGTCCGATCGACCGAAAGTGCAATATCCTTTTCGCTTCATGATTTTTACTGCTTGCATGTCTCCTGAAAGTGATAGAGTACAGCTGTATTGTGATATCTCTAGTATGTCACGATTCTCTGCTGATTATGCTCGGGAACACAGTCTATATAAGTGCATACGTCACAATGTGGTGAGGACTTCAGAATATTGTTTTGAGCTCAGCAAATGAGGTTATGGCTGTATCTAATCTGTCTTTAAGTTTAGGGTCAGATGGAAGCAAACACAATGTGTTGACCTATAGAACTAATATTAACGAGATGACATAACTTTGTTTCAGATATTATGGTGTATAGATCAATCGCGATAATATTGCTAAGATAACGCATGTATAATCATCAGTGACATATGCGGATAATACAATCTCGTTCTATGAGAGAACTATTAATAGGCAGGTTGGTGTTCTCTGCTCTTTTAAGTCTCAAGGTCACATCGGAACGAGGCAAGCCATATCCTATGAGCATTAAGAGTACACTCGTTTGCTGATAAATGTGTTGGCCCTATTACAGTCGTGTTTTGTTAGGCTCGCTAGCTATCACAAGTGGGACATTAATCAATAGGAGGCCTTCTATTTCTAACAAAAGCGAGCACGCTTAGCTCTAGTGCTTGAGGTTGGCAAACCTTATGAATAAACGAGTAGGTGGAAGGCTTACTATGGATCTACCAATGACCGCTCAACGGAGCAATATTTTTTATCTGGCTCGAAACAGATGTGTGTTTAAAGTCCTAGTAGACTTGAAAAGATAATAGGACTGACAGGTGTCTTCAGCGTGAATTTTCTCGCAAAAGGTAATATGTGGGTACTTTCTAGTACCCCTTTTCGGGGGGAGATGATGCGTGCGGCAATGTCCACGCTGAGGGAAGGTATCAATGTACGTCTCTCTTGTAATGATCTGACGATAGGCGTCAGTCTCGGGAGGTAGTTATTAGCTTTATGTATGGGCGCACGCAATTGCTTGATACTGATAGCGGCGTGATAGCACGCTTGATGTCCTATGTGCATCGAATTACGGCGCCTTACATGACCGAGTTACGTGTGAAGTTAAACTTTGGCGCTTCTTGTCTATAGTTCATTGTGACCTAGATGGATAATCCCTCAATGAGGTCGTACGCCTACCGGTGCTAGGATTCAGCGATATGTTGTACTCAATTATCACGAGTAGTGACACCCGTACGCTTTGGCCAAACTATCAGAGCACGGAGTAAAGACAAATATGATTCTGATTTATGATACACCTCAACCATATAGCTAGCATAAAAACACGTACTAGTAAATGAGATAGTGGATATTGACGAACGTAAAGTTTCTTGTTCGGTTAGTAAACGACAACCGAATCCTCATCCAAGATAGAAAGCTATATGCAATGTCGGCTCTGGATTTGAGTTGTGAAGAACTTGAGCGGGTAAATTTTCGGTAGGGGGCTCACTGAACATATGTGGTTAACTGAGCTATCGATAGTCTTAATAGGCGCAGAGCAGCGCAGAACATAAAGGAAATTTACCACGCGCTTTTCGGCGCCAATCGGTACGCCTAGTCGCTTCTCAGATCGCGAGGAGTAGAATTCCTCGGAGTGTACTAAGCTATGTATAGAATATGGAGTGCCAGGTATGGGGGCTCTATTGAGAGGAGGCTTATTCTCTATCTGAGACCTCGTGGATATGGCTAGTGAGATTACGCCTGTAGTAAGTGCTGTGCTGAGCACTTCTTGATTATGATTTGTCTCTCACTGAATGTCAGACACCTCCAATATGACACACGCAGACTGGTTTTATTTTCCGACATCGGGAGCCTTAGGTAGTATAGTAGACCAGAATGACTCGCCGCTATAGATGAGAAAAGGAACTGATCCAGACAACGATATCCAGACACACCAGTGTTATACTATTCATATCTTCTCTACTGTAAGAGTAAGAGAGATAACGTCTAGTTTCTCATGGCCATATTGTTAATTTGCTATTACGACACAGTAATCGATTTAGGTCAGTCGCACGGGTGAGAAAGCCCTTCGCTCATTCTCTTGATACCGGTGCGTGTCACAGCCGAGAGTCACAGATCGCATGTCGTATAGATGTGAAATATCCAGCGGCCAGAAATCTCCTTGCCTCTCAGCTGTCACGTGCTATCGCTGTCACGTAATGGGCTCGCTATCGGGATCTCAGTACTGTCAAATGTGAGGTGTGTGCAGAGCTGAGTACGCAGATATGCCTTCTTCGGCCATTGCAAGGGCGGTGGTGGTACCCCATACCTATTAATGAATCATTAGCTAAAAGAGACCTGGCGTGTCACAAGTATGTGTGTGTTCTGAGTGCTTTTTTCATTCTGACAATTGTGTGGCAACAGCGCTGTCATCACCAAATTGTGGCTTACCACATACCTTGTTCTCTGTGACGATTGTGCTAGAGCTTTTCCTAGTTGGGGCAGCAAGGTAGAGATATACTGCAAGAGGTCGGGGGTACTTTGTATTAGATGCATTCGCACTACTCTTCCCGCGCTGACTCAATAGCAAAGGATCGAAGGTAGAGACCTCCATATTAGAAGAGAATAGATTTGCTTCAGGGATTTGGCCTAAACCTTCAGGCAAAGCAAATATTGGATAGGCATGCCGGCATTATTTTACGCTAGGTTTTCCCTAATCACAGCAATTATGCAGATACAATATATTTGTCGTTCTAAATGGCTGAGTACGTGGAACCATGCAAAAGGAGACGAAGCTATCAAAGCTATATATATTCCTTGTTATCAGATCAGACAGGAGTACGCACGCGGTGTTTGGAAGGTCGCAACTGCAATCCACAGCTTGCTAATGCTAGCTAGATGATGACGATGATGGGCTCGATCAATCAATGGGTTACTGGAAGGCTGACCATTTGATCGGTTCCATCATCCTTACAGGATGTAATGCCGTGAAATTGTAATGGATACTGCTTTAAGGAAACCTTTTTTTATAACCTTTAAGTAAAGCTTACAAGAAGTAGTAATTGATATGGAATTCACCTTTATTTAAATCTCAATGGTTTCTCTGCTCACACTTTAGGACCATGTTTTTATTCGTTTGCTGCTTTACAAAATAAAATAATAAACGGGCTAGCTCTAATTTATGACCCTTCACATTTGCAAAGATCGTCTTAATCCCCGGAGGCTTGTTGGCTTCGCAGAGGCCGTCCATGTATAGCTGAATTTTTGTCGGCTGATTGTAATTCTATACTTTTTGGAATAAAACTTCCATTTCACTTGCAAATAAATAAATAAATAAGGTGAGTCACATATTTGTATAGAATAACGTTTCTGCAATGGACCTTGGAATATGCTATTTGGTCATACAAAACCATAAACTACAAAACAATTACTTTTCGTGGGACTTCCAAAGCTATTGCAAATACACCCTACAAATATGAATTGATGGAAGTTTAGTACTCCTTCCGTTAAAAAAATATAAGATATTTTGGATATTTTAATATAAACTATATACATACTGAAATGGGTGAACAAACACACCAAAACGTGCATATATACATCCGATTCAAAAATAAGTTAGGACATCTTATATTTGTGAATGGAGGGAGTAGTTTGATTGTTTTTCTCTTCCTTTTCTGCACGTGGAGGAATAGGGCACTAATCTCAAAGAGCCTTGTTATCGAGGATGACTTTACCACGTGCACATTCATGTGGAGGTGATTTAGCCAACCAATTTATCACTCTTTTTCTTCACTACTGTATATATAGCTGCATTGATGCTGACTATGGAGAAATTATATGTGTATTGGTTATCACTGACATGAAAATAGAAGATTGGTCTGCACTATACGCTAACAACTTGTACGACGGGTGATGTCAATAGGCTACTGGAAGGTTGATCATTTGATTGGTTCCATCAGCCTTACAAGATGTAATATTGTGAACATGTAACAAATCCTTTCTCAAGAAAAACTTAGTAGAAGTAGTAATGCTGTAGAGTTCACCTTTATTTAAACCTCAATGGTACCTTCGATTGCACTTTAGCAACATGTTTTATGGGTTTCTGCTTTACAAAATAAAATAAGCTAGCTAACTCTAATATGTGGCCCTTCACATTCGCCAAGGTCGTCTTAATCTCTCGACGCATCATAATATACATATACGCAGTCTCTTTTTGTTGAGACAGGAGAGGCAATAAGGTGGCACATATTTGTAACAAATAAATCCTATAGACTTTGAAATGTGCTAATTGGTCATACTAAAATCGTAAACTATAAAATGGTTAGCTTCTCGTAGTTTGATTGTTTTTTCTTTCTTTTCTACACGTGGAGGAAGAGGGCACTAGTCTCAAAGAGCCGTGTTTGCGAGGATGATTTTGCCACGTGGACATTCATGTCGAGCTGATCTAGCAACTAATTCTTTCTCTTTTTTCATGTCGAGGATGATTTTGCCATGTGGACATTCATGCCACGTGTACAATATATAGGCGCGTTGATGTTGACTACGGAGAAACTATGTGTGTATTGGTCATATCAGTGTCAAGAAAATAGAAGGTTGGGGCTGCACTATAAGTTAACAACATCTACGATGTGTGATGTCAATAGGCTATTCGAAGGCTGATCACTTGAATGCTCTCATTAACCTTAGATAATGTAACATGGTGAACTTCTAACAGATCCTCCTTTAAGAAAGACTTACTAGAAGTAGTAATGATATGGCATTGACATTTATTAACCTCAATGGTTTCTTTGATCACACTTTAACATGTTTTATTTGTTTGTTTCTTTAGAAAATAAAATAATAAACTACCTAGCTCGAATTTTTGGCCCTTCACATTTGCAAAGATCATCTTTAATCTCTTGAGGCATCATAATATACATATATGAAGCGGAAATCCCTCGGCCTCCAGTGAGGCCTCCAAATTCAAATTTGAAATTTCATCGAAATTCATATTTTTACATTTCAAAAAATTCTAAAAAAATACAGATATACATGAAGGCATAACTCACATGTGTGTAAATTTTCAGTTCAAAATACATTGAAATGAGGGCTATGCAAAAAATACAAATCTGGGGCTGTTTAACACATGATACTATTCATCCTCCGAGGCTATGGATTTGTCTTTTTTGTACAGGTCACAAATCAAGGTATTTCATCATGAATTTTTACACACATGTGGGTTATATCCTTACATACATGCATATTTTTTTAAGAATTTTTTGAACCATAAAAGTTTGAATTTGACTTTTTCAAAAATAAAGGCCTCCATGGAGCTCGGCCTCCAAAATGCCTCTCTCTATATGAAGTCTCTTTTGTTGGGATAAAAAAGGCAATAAGGTGACACATATTTGTATCGCATAAAGTTCCTATATTAGACCTTGAAATATGCTACTTGGTCATTCTAAAATCGTAAACTACAAAATTGTTATTTTTCTCCCAATAATTCCGAAGCTATTCCAAATACAATCGAAAAATACGAATTGATGGAGGGTTAACCCTTAAGAAAGTGTTTCATAAGGCTTCTCTACATGTGGAGGAAGATGGCACTTGTCTCAAAGAGCCATCGTTTCGAGGATGGGTTTGCCACATGGAAAATCTTGCGGAGTCGATCACATAGCTAATCCCTTTTCTCATGCTATTATATATAGTCGCATTATTGTTGACTACAAAGAAACTATGTGTGTATTGGTTGTAGCACTGCCATTAAAATAAAAGTTCGGGGTTGCACTATATGCTAACAAAACGTATCATGGGGTTATGTCATCTTTTTTGAGAAAAGGCACCCAAAGGGCATCATGTATACAATAATTATCAAGTAAACTAGTAGCCACTACAACGAATAGACCAGGAGACACAAAACGGTCAGTAGAAATTACATAAAAAACCAGATTGGTGTCTTTTTTTCTTTTAATTGTATGCCGTTTGTCGGAAATTAAAAATTGCAATGAACCAACAATAATGGAAAGAAACACTTGCAAATGCTCTGATCATGTAAACTTTGAAGACCGCAACTGACACTTGCCACTACAAATGAGATCTAGCCATTGAAGAAACATGGGTTGGAGGATCACTCCACACAATACAGGCTTGCCATGCTGTAGAACAAACTGGAGAAGAGGTTCAAGCAACCGCACCAAGAGCTAGATAGATGCTTCCCTTGATTGACACACCAACAGCCAAGATCTGAACAAAGGCAACAAATCTAGCAATTCGTACCCTCACATGTCTTCTTTGGTGCCAGGTCCGATTTTGTCCAGATAGGCACTACAAAATATGCTCTATTCAATGACAAAAACCCTGGTGACGAAACATGAAATGCCGCCAAAGATCATTTTCTGTGACGGTCCACCATCACGAGGTCCCCCCTCCCCCAGGGCAGCACCCTCGACAACTTTGGAGACATTCCGGGCTGATTTTTGGAGACGTATTCAGCCGTCATTAGGCATATGTTTATTCTGCGACGATTTGTAGTATCACAGAAAATAATTTGAAAACTTTGGATTTTCTTTTAAGATCTCATTTGATTATATCAAAATTATCTGTGTGGGGGTAAATCACAAAATATATACTTATAGTTACACCTGTCGTCTCCGCTGTGCGGGGACACTTGACATGGACAGAAATAACCCATTAGTAAAAAAATAATCAATGGGTTTGAGCCAAGGAGCTAGGGTCAGTTTGGTTCGCTTCCTCACTACTTTATACCTGCCCTGGAGCTTGCCTGATACTTGCCTGGAGGTTGTTTGGATAGTGTCCTGGGAAATGAGATCTAGCCTGGCCTGGAGCATCTGCAATGTTGATTAGCCTGGTCGGAGCACCAGGCACGGTCATTCGCCTAGTCCAGGCGAACAGAATTGGACGCCTGGTGCTAGCCTGGAATGCTAATGATGCTTTTCCTTGGTGCTAGCGTTGTGTAGATGTGAGGCCAACAATAATTTATGGGCTAGTGGAGGTACAGTTGCAGCTGTCAGGCAGGACACAATCCAAACACACTTAGCCTGGTCACGAAACTTTTTTGAGTTTTTCAGCCCAGGCCAGGCTAGCGCTTCATCCAGGCATGGAGGTGAGGAAGCAAACCAAACTGACCACTAATGTCTTTGTCGTGGTGAGCACCCGAATAGCATGCCAATGGCGTGGTCACCGTCTAAAACGGATGAAATTTCATTGCTTGTCACGATTAAGATTGAAACTAGACTGGAGATGGGAGAATTCAATGGACAACTTCATAAAACATAAAGATAATACTTAATATCATTACAAGATATGCAGAAGTTCATACGTAATTAACATGCATATTTCTAGAACCTAACGGAACTACTTGAACTTATTCATTATCGTCGCTGTCGTCCTCCTTCTTGCCGCCGCCCGAGTCGTTGTCGTCGTCATCCCAGTCGTCGCTGTCCTCCTCGTCGGTCCTCAATGCTTTGATCGTTCCACTACATGTTGGAATTTTGCTAGTAGGCCTTTGGCCCAAAGCCCAACTAAAATTCTAGAATTCTCTTGGCCCATTCATACACACATGTGAGTGGAGTGAGTGAGACTAGAGTTTAGTCCCACCATAGAAGTTGAGAGAGACTTGCACCTCTTTATAAGTTGAGCTCTTCTACCACTTGTATGGGCATGAGAAGATGAGACATACGCGCGCGCTCCTCCTCCTCACTCGCCTCGCCATGCCACGCCACGCCTCGTCATGACGCGCCGCGGATTGCGGGATTGAGCCGAGCCGAGGACAGAGTTATGCACGTTGTCTATACTCCCACGACCTACCCGACCCGCACTATATAGTCAGTCAGACGTCTACCCTAGCCGCCGCCGCTTCGTATGGTTTCGCACCACCATTCCAGATCATTGCGCCGCCAAGAAAGTCTTCTCCATCCCTCCTTTCGGCGTGCACCGGGAGAAGGGACAGCAGGCCTCCGGAACCCTGCCTCTCGTGATCCTGTACGGGAGAGGGGCGATCAGGTTTTTGGGGAGCGCACTCGCGCGACTGCTGGCAGCAACGAATTCGCGAACGACGACTTCTTCCCCGTCCTCGACGACATGGGCGACAACGTCAACACCGGCGGTGCTGTTCCCGTTACACCGCATGTGATTCTATCCTTCTTGTTTGAGATCGTGGTAAAAATCATGTTTCTAGTATGTGCCCCAAATGTGATATGTTCATCTACTATACTACTTCGCATGATTAGTTCAATCTCTGCAATTGTTGTCATTATTTATTTTCTGTTTATTCGGATTAAATCTTGTAATAATTTGCTCATATTTCCAACAATCCAAAAACCTGATTATAGGCAATTTACTCTTAGTGGTTTTTCTGCACATCCGATGCCGCCTGCCTTTAAGGGGGTGCAATATAAAAGGTGGCGCACGAGAGCAATCTACTGGTTTCAGACCATGGGCTGCTATGACGCCACTAAGGGCAAGCCTGAGGGCGATCTTAATCCAGCACAACTGGAAGCTTTCGAGAAGATCGATACTCTCTTTAAAGGCGCTCTTCTGAGTGTTTTTGATGATTCCATTGTGGATTCGTATATGTCGTTTGACAACGGCAAGGACATGTGGGCTGTGCTCGAGGCCAAGTTTGGTGTCTCGGACGCCGGCAGCGAGTTGTACATCATGGAGCAATTCTATAACTACAAGATGACTGATGAGTGCTCTGTTGTACAGCAAGCTCATGAGCTCGCAAAGGAACTCGAGTACTTTAAGTGTGTGTTGCCGGAGGCATCATTGCCAAGCTTCCACCTTCGTGAAACAATTTTGCTACTTTCCTGAAACACAAGAGACAAGAGTTTTCCGTTGCGGATCTCATTGGTACTCTTGATGTTGAAGAGAAGGCGAGAGCAAAGGACACACGTGCTCGACTTGCCAAGGGAACTTCTAGTGCTCACATGGTACGAAAGAAGAACTTCCAGCCCAACAGGTTCAAAAACAACAAGAACAAAACTCAGGGCAAAGGCAAGTTTGATACAAAGAACAAGCCGTCACATTCTACCAACTTCAAGAAGAATTCTCATAATAAAGGGAAGGGACTTTGTCATGTCTGTGGTGATCCCAATCACTGGGCTCCTGTCGGCGTTCTGGGAATGGGGGTCCCCAGACTTGCCTGCCTGCGGCCGCGGCGTGGCTGAGCCAGCAGGCCGTACGTCCCATCTTCACCAACAAAGCGTCCAAGACCCTCCCGAGGGGCCAAGCCTCGCGAGACGGACGATGCAATACCTCCTCTGGAGTGGCCTAGCTAG